>NW_024385286.1:0-15510 GCF_016835505.1 Polypterus senegalus
AAATAATTAACAAAAGTGCCAAAAATACATAACAGTAATAACATCAATAATAATAATTAAAAAATTCAAAATGCAACCCATCGCAGGACACTACAAACTGCACATGACCCGTTCCAAATAAATACAACAGTGAGTCACGACCCAATGGTGGCAACCCATAGCTCAAGAAACTGCTTATTTCACTTTTAGTCTCACAGCTTTCATCACTTTGTGTTGTCCACTGTGAGGACCTAATGGAAAAGCTGCAACTTTTGGTGATTTGTGTCAAAACAGTTTTCAGTACCAAAAACAATGCACAGGAACACGTCACATGATTTTCACCGTCTTCTGATCAATTGTGCTGCATCTCCTCTTCTCTGTGGAGCTTTCACTTTTGGCGTCAAGTGCGCGAACGTGTGTCGTGACCCGCTCTGGGCACAGTGGCAGGTGGGGGAGCCTGACTGAGGTGGTACACCTGTCACCCCGTAATGCAGGTGTCCTAAGGCGGGTTCAGGGAGTCCAGAAACCTTCTGTGGAGCAGAAGATCAGAAACTCTCTATGCCTGCTTGCACTTCTCTGCACTCTACACGTCTCCTGGTTTTGAGTTGATCCCATGCTAAAGTTTTCTGTGGAAATCTATGGCAGAAAAAACAAAACTGATCTGCAGCTAAAAAAACGAAATAAATAAAACAGGAATGTAGCTGGTGCAAGCAGTGTTACTAGAGAGCAGTATAGTCTAATATAGCGAACCGGGTTATGACAGCAGAAAGGTGCAGCGGCGTTTCGGGAAGATGTGACTATGGCAGTGGACAGCAAGATTTACACGTTAAAGTAGTGTAAGAGACACGTGTGGGCTGATGTTCAGGTCTGTGCACACCTGGAATGACAGAGGAGATCCTGACAATTTGTGGCTTGACAAAGACTGTCCAGTTCATTCACCATGTCCACGACACCCGACAGAGCTCGACGAAGGGTCTGTGACAGAGTCCAGATGTTCACAGCTGACAGAGACCGACTTGAACACATAAGAGTTGAGGCAGCCATGGCTGTCAAAAGTGCATCTACCTCAGATGGCTTGAAGGGGGCAAATACTTATGGAAAAACATGAATTCATGGTTTATAAGTTTTGATAATTCATAGACAAGTCTTTATCTGTTGATCATGGACAAAAAAGCCAAATGAAATGCACTGTGATTCAATGTTGTACAACAATACAGTCAATAAAACATGAAAACTTCCATTGGGTGAATGCATTTGAGATAGATAGATAGATAGATAGATAGATAGATAGATAGATAGATAGATAGATAGATAGATAGATAGATATTAAAGGCACTATATAATAGATAGATAGATAGATAGATAGATAGATAGATAGATAGATAGATAGATAGATAGATAGATAGATAGATAGATAGATAGATATTAAAGGCACTATATGATAGATAGATAGATAGATAGATAGATAGATAGATAGATAGTTTAGTATAGCAGGCAAAATCTTAATATCCATTCCTAAATAATTAAATGGACAGGCTATTTCGTATCAGTGCAATACGCTGCTTGTTAACACGGATGGCTTCTGCTCTTACGTGCACTTAGTGCTGTGTTGGTATTATGAACTATCGTATCTGTTCAAGTTCTATTTAAATTTTAAATATAAGTAAGTTTTATTTAGACAGAAATATCTTTGGTAGGAATGTAAGTTGAATTTAGTCATCATTGCATACATTTTTCTTCACCATAGAAATTTAAAGGCTAAATTCAACTTACATTCCTACCAAAGATATTTCTGTCGACTAAATAGAACCTACTTATATTCAAATAGAACTTTAAAAGATATATTTTTTCGAATCTGACCGTGCATTTTAGATCGACTTGACGGGCACTACATCGAGCCCACGTGCTATTGTGCTCTGCCTGCCTTCGCTCTTACTTTTTTACCGTTCATTTAATCATGGCTAGTCGTGAAAAAATTAGAAAATGGAAGGAGGATTACACTGAGTATGGCTTTACCAAAACATTTATTGATGGGGAATAAAGTATCCATTGTTCATAAAGCTTCAATTGGTGATCTGTTTTTCTGCGTTAACCGCATATTTTTTCAAACTTCTTCTCAAACCAAGGGGGTGCGAGCGTAAAATGAATCGGGAAGACACTGGTTTAGTATAGTAGGCAGGATTAGATAGATAGAAAGGCACTATATGATAGATAGATAGATATGAAAGGCACTATATAATAGATCGATAAGTGTCACACACGTGCGCATGGGAGGCAGTTGTAGAGCCTGAATGAGGGTAATTCCACGCCAGACTAGGGAAGGCAGAGTGTACTCTTTCCACTGTAGACCGATTACGGGAAATTCCACCTGGTCGGTCCCAATGACGTCACTTCCGGTTCCCGCCCAGTTCAGTTTTGGACTTGAACCTGTACACATATGTACTGCTTATTCAACTCTTTTGCAGGCAGGATTATACAGGTGGCTGCCCAAAACCTTTTCATTACTCTCGTCTCGTTTTTGACGATAGATATGAAAGGCGCTATATTAGGCAGACAGACATGCTCATTACGTTATGTCTACTGACAGAATGATTGTGCCCTGTAAATTACTTGGGCCAGTAGGACACACCCATGAACACGCGCCGCCGATACCAGAAATCCAAGCAGATCTCAGTGGAGCTGGAGGCTGTGAACATTTGTAAACACTGGTAAGTTGTGGTGACCCCTGGCTGCATTATGACGCACTTGCGTCCCCGCTTCACTCGGGTCATTTTACTGTTCCTCGCGGCCGGCCTCGGTTAATGAGAAGCAGCATTGTGGTTGTGGCATTTTTCACATCACCCCTATATTTAGGAAGAAATGCACCTTTTAAAATAAAAAATAATAAAAAAAAAAAAAAAAAAACAGGAAAAGAGACCACCCCGCTTTGTTCTTCCTGAGTAGCGAGAGAGATACATTTACTGCTCTCCACTCGGAAAAAATGAATCACCCACTTAAAATCTGGTTTGAAAATCAGATCAAATTTAAGATTGGTTTTTTACGGTTTTGCAGAGGAATTTTGGATATTTCCATTTGGAAGTGGAATATTTCTTTAACCTTTGCAGTGTTAGTTTATGCAGGATTACTGCTGTGTGCAGAGGAGATGGAGGGCTCCTTAACTCTTTGCACTGATGTGCTGAGCCCGTAGCACAAACACCTCATGGGGTCACTGGCTCTTCTGCCCTAACTTGAGCAAATTCAGAATTTGCTGCCAAGTTGTGCCACCATTAATTAAGAATTTCAAATCCTGCACCAATTCCACAGCGGATTCGCCAGGGCGGAGGGGCACAACTGTGTGCCCCTAGTTCAGCTCCCTGTGATATTGAACATTGATTCCTCATTTGAATTTACGTCAAAGGCTCTGTACACTTTGTTGTCTCAGTGGGTATATTTGGAGGGAGGGAAGGCTCTTGTATGCCATTCTATGTTGATCACCAGACCCCCAGTGGTTCCAACTGCATCAAACAGAGATCTGACTCAGGGGTCTTGAATCAGAAAATATTGAGACCCCTTTGCTTTCTGCACATTTCATTGTGTTGTTGATTTCAATTGAAATTGGATACATTTCCCATGTTTGACCATCTGTCTACACTCAATAACCCATAACGACAAGGTGAAGCCATTTTCCCCAAAAGAAAAAAATTGACACCTAAGTTTATATTCGGACCCTTTGCATGTGGCACTCCAAACTGTGCTGAAGTCCACCCTGTTTGCTTTGAGATGTTTCCAGAACTTGACTGGAGTCCCCCTGGGGCCAATTAAGTTGATTGGACATCCCATGGAAAGGCAGATGTGTCCATGTGTATATGAGGTCCACAATTCACACAGCAAAAACCAAGCCAGGAAGTCCAAGGAACTCTCTGTAGTCCTCCATGTTCAAATTGTGGAGCGGCACGGATCAATAATTGCACAATGGAAGAAGTTTGGAATCACCAGGACCATTCTTAATGTTGGTTGTCTGGGCAATCTGAGTAACCAAACAAGAAGTGCCTTGGTCAGGGAGGTGTCCAAGAACCCAATGGTCATTTCAACAGAGCTTCAGAAGTCCAAGGCTGAGATGGGAGAACCTGCCGGAAAGACAACCATCTCAGCAGCACTCCATCAATCGGCCTATGTTATGGTCAAGTGTGAAGATGGCAGACACACTTGAGTAAAAGGCATGTGACAGTCCACTTGGAGAAAACAAATTCCCTGGTCTGACAAGACAGGGCAGAACTCCAAGCTTTGTGTCTGGGGAAGACCAGGCACTGCCCATCACCTGCCTAATACCATCCCTAGGGTGAAGAATGGTGGTGGCACCATCATGCTATGGGGTGCATGGACAGGGAGGCTGGTCAGAAGTGAGTGAAGGGTGATTGACACCAAACACCGAGAGGTCCTGCTTCAGACTGGACTGATGGTTCATCTTTCAGCATGACCACAGCCCAAAGCATCACTGCAGTCTGCAAGTGTCCTTGAGTGGCCCACCCTTAAACTCCATAGAACATCTGTCCAGAGACCCGAAGGTGGCAGTTCACAGACACTTCCCATCTAATCTAATGAAGCTTGAGAAGATTTGCCAGGAATACTGGGATAATCCAGATGGGCAAAGCTGGTAGAGAATTACCCAAGACGGCTCAAAACTGGAGTGGCAGCCAAAGGGCCTTCTACAAAATACTGAATTGAGGGTCTAAATACTTCTAGGAATGACTTTGTCACAACTGTTAATGATGTCTGCCAGCCACAGTATTTGATTATTTTCTATATCTGTGTGTGTGTGTTCGGCCCGTGATGGACTGGCGCCCCCTTCAGGTGTTATTCCTGCCTAGCGCCCTAAGATTGCCGAGATTGGCTCCAGCTTCCTCACAAAGTGGGTTTGGATAATGGATGGATGGACACATTCTTTAAAAGAAGCAAATAAAAAGAAAAGAAAGTGGGAGACCATTAACGGTTGGCTGTTTTTCCTTAAAAAGGCACTATATGAAGTAGGGTGTCAGGACCACCAGCCCTGGTATCTTCTTCATTTCTGTATCTCTGTGTGTGTGTGTGTGTGTGTCCTAAACATAGTTTTTGGCTCCAGTCTTAACCAAGGCAGTTGCCACAAAAAACACTTGCCGGCTGCTACACTGATCTGCCAACATTTCTTGTTCACAGTGCTTACTCATCTTTGTTTTTTCCTTTTTTTTTTTTTCCTGCTGCTCGCCTCACATGCAGTCATTTGCAGCTGAGCAGAAAAAGACGCAAAAGAGAGCGGCTCTCCACATGCTTCTGCGGTTAAAGTGAAACATTTCTGTAATTGCTTTCAAGAATGACAGTTAGACTTTATTACTCTTTTCACCCTGCTCCTATGCCCGCTGCCGACAAGTCATTTTGATGCCTGAGTAAAATCAAGGGGGCTTAGCGCCATTCCATCCCTGTGGCGTCCCACGGCTGGGCATAATTAGGTGTGACATGATTCGCACAAACCCCTGGGTACTGCCTTCGGTGCAAATCCGTCTAGTCTGGGCAGGGAGGTGCTGACCTGACTGTAAGGTCTGGCGGTCCATCAGGAAGGGGGGGATTCAAGATAAAAGACTGTGGCTGAGCTGTTGCCTGTTATGTCAGTGGGTCAAAATCTCCATTAGAAAATACCTGAATAAGAATTGCAGACTTGCAGCCTACAAAGAGTGTTGGGGTACCAGCGAGCCCCCCTTTTACTCCCAAAAATGGCCAAATTAAACAGAGGGTGCTCAAACAGTGACAATAAAGCAGTGCATGTGAGTGGTCTGTCTTTGGGTACCAGTGAGCCCCCCTATTGCTCCCAAAAATGGCCAAATTAAACAGAGGGTGTTCAAACAGTGACAATAAAGCAGTGTGTGTGAGTGGTCTGTCCTTCCAGTCACTGCTGTTTTCATAAGGGACAGGCCCTGATGACGTGGAGCTGGAAGTGACATCACTCGCCACCACTACGGATGGAAGGGGAGGTTGGTGTTAACAAGGATGCCCCTTCTTGACCCGGGGTGGCACTGCTTACCTGCACAGAACCCTCAAGGATGCCTCCGACTTGCACGGGATTTACCTGACAGGTGGCATGGTGGGCACAGGGGGTTTACATTACTGCCTGATGGGTCCAGTGTCCTCCATTCAAATATTGCACCAGGACGTGGGGTCAGCATGTTCTCCCTGCTTCTATAGGAATTTTTTTCCTCTCTTTTCCCTAAGAAATAACAATAAAATTTATTTCTATAGCACATTTTTATATGAGTTACACACTCACTGAATAAATTAACTGGAATACCTGTACACCTGCTTGTCCATGAAATGATGTGGTAGCCTCTCAGTCTACCTGCTGCCATCCCTGGCAGTTAAGATGCCATCACCCGGGTGGGCTGTCTTGTGCAGTGCCTGCATTTTTCTTCTCCCAACCTTCTGCTAAACTCCTCTTTAAATACACACAATTAAAAGTAAATTAGCTTATCTTATGAGTTCTGCAGTATGGTAGTGACAGGTTTTCCAGAGACAAACAAATAACGCCCTATGCCATGTGTCCCGTACAAAGGTTAGGTGGTTTGCTCCAACTAATCAATGACACCCCAGAGTTTAATGGAGGTGGGATCGGAAATGCCTGGTGGGGGAAAAAGGATCATAGACTGAAACAAAGATGGCGGCGGAGCCCCTTAAGAGGATGCAAGGCCGGAAGGGGCGGAGCCAAGAAACCATGACCTGGAAGTGACATCAGTGAGCCTGCAGGAGAGAAAGGAGGACAAGCATCTATTGGCTTGGCATGGAATTACCATTAGATAAGCCGTTGTCTCCCGGCCACTCAAGTTGGCGACGCTACGTTAGACATCGCAGTTTGACGCAAAGCAGACAAAGAAGAAACGTTTTTGAGCACATCCCATGAGTTTTCACTGTTTGCTGTCACTGTTCTTGTCATCGGTCGTCATGTTGTTAGCAAGCCCGCCAGGAGCCAAGGTTAAGTTTGGTTTTCTCGACATCTCAAAAACAGAATAAAAAATTGAGGATATTGCATTTCCTCGAGAAACGTATTCAGTTATCTTGAGAAAACATAACTATAGTGAATGTCGCCGCTCGCCTTCCATGCAGAGGAGATTATAACTGGCTATAACAAAGGCATCAACTCTTCTGACCTGATAAACCAATCTACCTCATCATACGAGCAGCGTGAAGAGACGATGACGTCCCGAGGTTCGGTGTCCTTGGTGTCACTTCCAGGAGGCAGGCTGGGCCTGTACGCTTTCCCTCTCCGACCTCATGGCGTTGCACAGGATCACACGGAAATTCACACCCACCCAGCCCTCCAGAGCATCAGAACAGACCTGTGCCACTGAGGCAGCTGGGATGGATAAGGAACCTTTTAGGCTCTGTGTGTGTAACGATACAGCCCAAGACCCTTAACACCCCTCTACGTGGAGCCATTTTAAACGGTTTTCAAACACTGGCATATGAATCATGTTTGTGATACATATTTATGATTCAATCCTGTACAAACGCTTCTTGCCAGAGACATTAAAATAACATCCATTTAAAATCTGCTCAGGTTTCATTAATCATCAAGTGGTGACATACACTCCGTGTATCCAAGAGTCATTGGCTTCTCCTAGAAATCATTCCAGATGTTTGATTTTTGTTCTAGTCAGTGCAGACCACATGCCATTTGAAAGGGATTTCATTTCTTTTTCTCACGCGGAGATTACACTTTTAAGAGTAATCACTTTACCGTTTGTCAGGTTCATGGCAGTGTGGACCTCGTCTTGATAAGAATCTGCCGAGAGAATGCAGCACACAAAGGATCCTCAAGTGTGTGTGGCGTCCCTTAAAAGATGTGAGGAGTTCTGTGGATGAGATTAAAAATAAAAAAAAAAAAGGAGTCTCTCATTATTGACAGTGGAGTTAAAGAAGACCCTTAAATTTATTTTGTCTGTTGTCAATGATCATCTCCAGGGCTACGCTTTATAATTCTTCATCAAGGTCATCTGCTTCTTGTTCATTGAGAAGCTCACCCAAGATGCCATAATTCCTTTCAGATTGTGGTCAGGCAGGAGATATGTGTTGTGAAGTCCTCCAGTCATAAAAGTAAAAATTAAGCTTCAAAGGGTTCAAACCAAATATTCAGACTGCTAGGCCTATCCATTAATGATTTTGTATGAATCAATGCATTTTTTTTCATTAAAGAAAAACTTCAGTCTGCCTCATTCTCTCTCTTTATATTATAATATATATATATATATATATATATATATATATATATATATATATATATATATAGTCACACACGTGCGCATGGGAATCAGCTGAAGGGCCTAAACACTAGTATTTCTAAGCCAGGCCAGGGGTTGGCGGAGTGTACTGACTATCTCTCTCAGTCCCTTGCAGACCTTTTCTGGGAAATCCCGCCTGTTGCCGGCCCCAAGGATGACGTCACTTCCGGGCACAAGGACATCACTCCCAGTTCCGGCATAGATGACGTCAATTCCCTTCCAGCTCATTAAAACTGCCATCTTGCCTCAGTACAGGCAGTTCTGTTCTGGACTCTGAAGCAAGCACATCGTGCTATTTAAAACTACTTTTGCAGCCGATTCAATTATACAGGTGGCTGCCCCAAATCTTTATGATGTCTCCGACTCATTGTTATTACAATATATATATATATATTGTCACACACGTGTGCATGGGAAGCAGCTGAAGGGCTTAGACAATACTGTTTATACATCTGCCCAGGGGGGTACGCTGGCGCTCTTTCTGAGTTCTCTGCAGGTCTTACCGGAAATCCCACCAGGAGCCGCCATTTCCAGGAAGGACACACCACCTCGGTTCCGGCCCCAAGAATGAGGTCACTTCGGTTCCGGCCCCAAGGGTGATGTCACTTCCAGTTCGGCCCAGAGGGCGACATCATTTCCGCCCTCTGACTATAAAGCTCACTGCCTTGCTTAGGCAGGCAGTTCTGTTTTGGACTCTGTTGTGTAAACTTGACTATGATGTCTCAAAGACTTTGCAGCCAGGAAACCGATTAAGCGGGTGGCTGCCCCAAACCTTTCACGCCTCTGGTCTCCACTTATTACAGTGGCGTAGTCGGCAGGATGGTGTCCCTGAAGAACCGGGACACGACCTTCAAGGAACCAGGTGGGTGAGTACCGGGCCGAGTTTGGGGCAGGGAGTGCGCCGGGGGGTCAGGAAGGACGCGGTGCAGGCTCTGCTCCACGAGCATAACCCGGGGCTAACAACCCATCTCGTGGAGAAAGTAGAGGGGACCCACAGGCGTGGGCTGGCTTCTGGGGAAACACACGAGTGGCTCAGTATGCTCTTCTGGGCAGGAAAGCCGAGCCCATCGGGACCAAGGTCCCTGTTAATGATGGGTTATCCCCAGGCCGGCAGGTAAAGAAATATAAACTGGGAGTTTAACCCAGTAAAGGGCTGTCAGAGCAGGCTATGGCTCTCTGGCAACAGGTGGGTGAGTGGCTACGGCCATTTGATTACCCCTTACAAATAGTGCAGCAAGTGGCCTGTTTTTGCTGCTACAACACTACCCCAGGAATTTGCCCAGCCGGCCTGGGGGGAATTCCATTCATGGACGAGCTGCTACAGCTCCAAACCCAGAGGCGGCTGTGAAACCTGGGAGGGCAGAACAGCTGCTCTGTGGACTACCGGGAGTTATGTCCCACTAAAGCAGTCCCTTCCACGCAATCCAGAGCCTGTTCGAAGTCGCCGGGCCGCCTGGCTTGCGACCTGTCGGGAACAAGGCGGACCGTAGGGGACAATGGCGGGGTTGTTTGTGTGCCCTTAGCAATCCCTGGCGGATAAACATACGGGAGAGCTTATTATTAATGGACATAGGTAACAGCGCTGTTTGATTCCGGCAGTAGCGTGTCTGTCGTTGCTCGCCGTTTTGTTCTACCGCAACAATGGATTAAGAAAAAGACCAGTCTAAAATGTATACACGGAGATATCCGCTCGTACAATACCGCCCGGTGTTACGTGTGTCTCGGAGGAACCCTTGGCTTACGAAGCGGTACACCGGATCCTCCGTTTCCGTAATCCTCGGGGGACTGGTCTGACAGTAACGCGGTAGTTTAGAAAGCATTCCCGAAAAGCTTTTGGCCTCGTTATAGATGATAAAGACTCATCTCAAGCTGCTTCCACACCGTGTAATCAGCCGACAGGGAGTGGGCGGTAGGCCAAGAGAGTGACGAAGATACTCCCGGACCGTCGCGGGCTACTACGTCATCCACTAGCGCCCGGCAGCGAGGAGGATTCTCCGCCCCTTGAGGTCAGACCGGACCCGCTCTCTGAGTTGCACTTTCAGTTTAGAGCGACTCCGGCTTCTTTCAAGAGAACAGTGGAATGGCGACTCTCTGAAGCACATAAAGAATGCAGTGGTTCTCGTTAACGCCAACGACGCATTTGCCCATGCCACAGGGACCTCACTTTGTCATGGATAATGAATTATTGTATCGGGTTGCTGAACATGAGGGAAGGTCCGGAAGTTGTTGCTAGTCCCGCGGACCTACCGGCGGCAGGTTTGCGAGTTAGCCCACTCTCACCTTCTTGGAGGCCATCTCGGCTCCGATAAAACATTAGAGCGCATTAAGCTCCGTTTTTTGGCCGGGGATTAATGAGGAGGTTAGCGCTTTTGCATTTCCTGCCGGAGTGTCAACTGCGGCAAATTCCTAGGAAGGACCGTGCTCCTCTGATTCCCCTTCCCCTTATTGGCGTTCCTTTGACAGGATTGGGGTGGATATAGTAGGACCCTGGAGCCCTCAGCCGAGGATATAAATATATACTCGTCCTCGTGGATTATGCAACCCGATTCCCTGAAGCCGTTCCATTGCTCGGCTACCACTAAAAATATTGCACGGGAACTAGTAGGAGTCTTTTCGCGTGGGCATTCCTAGAAGTCCTGACGGACCAAGGAACGCCTTTCACCTCGGAAACGTTCAAGGAGACTGCCAAGTTACTGAAAATAAAGCATTTAAAAACCTCGGTGTATCATCCTCAAACCGATGGGCTAGTGGAGAGATTCAATCAAACTCTCAAGCAAATGCTACGTAAGGTAGTCAGCAAGGATGGGAGGAATTGGGACCAACTCCTCCCCTTGTCCTCTTTGCCTACCGGAAGTCCTCAAGCCTCTACGGGGTTCTCTCCCTTTGAATTACTATACGGAAGACAGCCCGGGGCTTATTAGATATTTTAAAGAGGGCTGGGAAGGGGAGGCACAGCCCTCCACTAACATTTTGGAGTATATGCCCATTTCGCGATAGATTTGATGTAATAAGACCTATACTAAAAGTCATATCGAGGAGGCACAATCAGCACAGGCCGCCTGTATGACCGTGTACGACTCTCGGGAGTTCCAACCGGGGATCGCGTCATGGTATTGGTTCCTACTTCACACTCTAAACTGCTCGCACATTGGCTAGGCCCCTCTGAAATTAAGGAGAGGAAGGGATTGGTCGACTATTTGGTGAAACAGCCCAATCCGACCAGCTGAGCGAATATATCATGTAAACCTGCTGAAACCGTGGAAGGAGAGGGATCGATCCCTCCTCCGGACAGCCCTGCTCTCTCTTGCGGAAGTAAGTGCCCTTAATTTCGTGAACAGCTATCTCCCAGACAGAGACAGGAGCTCGAAGCAGCTATCCGCTCGGTCCCAGAGGTGGTAAGTGAACAACCAGGTCGGACCTCTCTGATTGCGCACGACATAGTGACTGACCCGGGGGTGATCGTCCGTGGCGACCCTACAGACTCCCGGAGGCAAAGAAAGTAGAAGTGGAACTGGAAATCAAGCGAATGCTGGCACTAGGAGTGATCGAGGAAAGTAGTAGTCCCTGGTCCAGCCCCATCGTCTTGATTGCTAAGCCTGGCGGCAGTTGGAGGTTTTGCAATGACTTCCGTCGGCTCAACCAAGTTTCCGATTTGATGCTTATCCCATGCCTCGCGTGGACGACCTCCTCGAGACTGGGACCAGCCAAATTCTTGACTACACTTGACATGACAAAG
Organism: Polypterus senegalus; assembly: GCF_016835505.1. Taxonomy (NCBI): domain Eukaryota; kingdom Metazoa; phylum Chordata; class Cladistia; order Polypteriformes; family Polypteridae; genus Polypterus; species Polypterus senegalus. The sequence continues at coordinate 11,995 of NW_024385286.1, forward strand.
GGGTACTGGCAGGTTCCTTTAGCGGAGTCCGAAGGAAAAACCGCGTTTAGCACTCCTAGCGGACACTGGCAGTATCGTGTCCTTCCATTGGGTTACACGGGCCTGCGACTTTTCAGCGTCTGGTGGACAAAGTGCTCCGGCCCCATAACTCGTTCTGTGCTGCCTATCTGGATGGCGTTGTCATCTATTCCAGCACCTGGAAGGAGCACATACAGCAGGTCACAGCAGTATTACGGACATTGGGAGAGGCGGCTCGCATCAACCCCAAGAAATGTTACTTGGGTTGAGGAAGCCAAATATTTGGGCTACCTAGTGGGCGGGTACTGTGAGGCCACAGTGTTCCAAGTTGCAAGCCATAATGGCCTGGCCCGTCCAAAACCAAGCGGCAAGTCCAATCCTTTCTCGGTTTGGCGGGTACTACCGCCGGTTTGTGCCTCGCTTCTGCGAGAGAGCGGCGCCCTTGACCGACTTGACAAAGAAAAGAGCTCCTAATACGGTGGTATGGTCTGATAAAGCGGGGGCTGCATTCAGTGACTTAAAAAGGCTCTGACTTCAGCACCTATCTTAATCTCCCTAACTTCTCTCTCCCTTTTGTCCTCCAGGCGGACGCCGGACACAGGCTTGGGAGCCGTGTTGAGCCAAAGCGTCGGCGGTGTTGAACACCCGTTATGTACCTGAGCGGAAACTGTTGGACGGAGACCAGGTACGCGCGGTGGAGAAGGAGGCTCTGGCGATCAAATGGGCGGTGGCGCAGCTGCGGTACTACCTCTTGGGTGGCGTGTTCACTCTGGTGACGGATCATGCGCCTTTAAAGTGGATGGCCCTTCACAGGGAGTCGAATCCGCGGGTCCGAGGTGGTTTCTTGACCTGCAGCAGTACAAATATACGCTCGTTCATCGACAGGGGTCCCTTCATGCCAAAGCCGATGCCCTCTCCGGGCCCACGACCTCTCGGTGCAGGTCGCCCGACCCACGGGTCTGGGCTGAGGGGAGTCTTGTCACACTGCGTGTGCATGGGAAGCAGCTGAAGGGCTTAGACAATACTGTTTATACATCTGCCCAGGGGGGGGCAGGGTACGCTGGCGCTCTTTCTGAGTTCTCTGCAGGTCTTACCGGAAATCCCACCAGGAGCCGCCATTTCCAGGAAGGACACACCACCTCGGTTCCGGCCCCAAGAATGAGGTCACTTCGGTTCCGGCCCCAAGGGTGATGTCACTTCCAGTTCGGCCCAGAGGGCGACATCATTTCCGCCCTCTGAGCTATAAAGCTCACTGCCTTGCTTAGGCAGGCAGTTCTGTTTTGGACTCTGTTGTGTAAACTTGACTATGATGTCTCAAAAGACTTTGCAGCCAGGAAACCGAATTAAGCGGGTGGCTGCCCCAAACCTTTCACGCCTCAAGTCTCCTTATTACAATATATATATATATATATATATATACACTGTGTGTATATACTTAAAAAAAGGATAACAGTCTGTGTGTCTGCCTGTGTGTCTGACCAGTTGCTATGTCTGTTACTATAAAAGGTGGCGCTTCACAAACATTTCTAGTAATGAAGGCATTGCATTTTTCATTCCAACGGATGGTGCATCACAAACATTTTTAGTAATAAAATACATTTCATTTGTCATTACAACAGATTGCGCATCACAAACAATTTAATAATAACCTCCATTGCATTTGTCATTCCAACAGCTGTCTCATCACAAAAAGTTTTAGTAATAATGTGCATTGCATTTATCATTCCAATAAATGGTGCATCACAAACAATAACACTGCTTTTACATATCCCATATCAAACGGCATATAACAGAGACATATGCACAGCATTTTTCATTCCAACAGATGATGCATCACAAACATTTTTAGTAATAACATACATTACATTTGTCATTACAACAGATTGTGCTTCACAAACAATTTATTAATAATGTGCATTGCATTTGTCATTCCAATACATGGTATATCACAAATGTTAACACTGCTTTTACAAATTGCATACCAAATGGCATATACAGTAACATAGACATAGGCATTGCATTTGTCATTCCAACAGATGTCTCATCACAAAAAGTTTTAGTAATAATGTGCATTGCATTTATCATTCCAATAAATGGTGCATCACAAACAATAACACTGCTTTTACATATCCCATATCAATGGCATATATAGTAATATTTTAGTAATAAAATACATTGCATTTGTCATTCCAACAGATGGTGCATCACAAACAATTTAATAATAATGTGCATTGCATTTGTCATTCCAATATATGGTGTATCACAAATGCTAATACTGCTTATACAAATTGCATACCACATGGCATATACAGTAACATAGACATAGGCATTGCACTTGTCATTCCAACAGATGGTACATCATAAACATTTTTAGTAATAATGTGCATTGCATTTGTCATTCCAATAAATGGTGCATCACAAACAATAACACTGCTTTTACGTATCCCGTACCAAATGGCATATAACAGAGACATATGTACAGCATTTGTCATTCCAACAGATAGCACATCAAAAATATTTTTTGTAATAAAATGCATTTCATTTGTCATTCCAACAGATTGTACATCATAAGCGTTTTTAATAATAACGTGCATTGCTTTTATTATTCCAACAGATGGCGCATCACAGACATTTTTAGTAATAAAGTGCATTGCATTTGGCATTCCAAAAGATGGCACACTGCAAACATTAACACTGCTTTTACTTATCCCATACCAAGTTGCATATAACAAAGACATATGCATTGCATGTATCATTCCAACAGATGGTGCATCATAAACATTTTTATTAATAAAGTGGATTGCATCACAAGGATTAATACTGCTTTTAGGAATTCCACATCAATATATATCATGGCATATAACAGAGTTATGAATGGACAATTTTGATTACTTATATTTTAACACAGATAGATAGATAGATAGATAGATAGATAGATAGATAGATAGATAGATAGATAGATAGATAGATAGATAGATAGATAGATAGATTTTTTTTTCTGCATAGTAGAGAACTTCACTGTAATTAATTCTCTGGATAGATCAGACTTCTGTGTAATGACGTTTTTCCCTAACATTAGTTCAACTGCATATTGGCCAGGTCAAAAAAAAAAACAAACAAACAAAAAAAAACACAAGCAAGCAAACAAACACACAAGACACAACCACTAAAAGGGAGTTTGCTTTAACTGAATTTGACCTGTAATGGTGCACACAAGACACTGTTACAGTATGATTCCATTGACCAAGCCAGGCAGGAACCGATGACAATGGTGAAGATGAAATGAAGGATGGGTTAAGAAACCAACAGATTTTGAAAACCTACAATGCTACTACAGCACAAGGGCACCAGGTGTTGGCGCTTATCCCGGGAGCACTGACCACAATGTAGGAGCCAACTTTGAAGGAGGCACCAGGCAGCCCACAGAGGTGCCCACTTTTCATCACATACTCATATGGGGACAGCAAAATGTGATAACTCCCATAAGTAGAGTTGTGT
>NW_024385287.1:0-37968 GCF_016835505.1 Polypterus senegalus
AAACTGGTTTAAGAAAATCCCCAAATCCTTCATAAATTACAAAGAGCAGTCGAAGGGGTGGGGGTGGAAAAAACATGAATACCTCTCACCACTTGGTTTGCCTAAATTATAAATAAAGACATACAAAACATGTATCAAGTTATGAAAAATCCCACACCCCTTACGCTTTATATGTGTTGAGAGCACAGGATGTGTGTGCTACGTGCTTTAACTGCAACTGACTGTTTTTGATGGGTGTGTTCTTATATGATATCTTTGTAAGTAGGGCATGTCTTTCAAGAATCTCATGTTCCACGTCCCAAGGCAGCCCTGGGACAAACTCTTTGCACCAAGTCTCATGTTTACGTCCCCTGGAAATGCTCCTTTGCAAGTCTCTTTTGTCTCGGGAATTTTAAATGTCTACCGAGAACTTCCGAGAAGATCGCGTTGCGCCTTGCTTTTGCTTTCCAGGATTTCTTTTATAATAGAGAATTCCCCCATATAAGTAACATTTCTTGGCTGCATTCTTCCATCCCCAAACATTTCTAGACTTTGTCCTGTTCTTACACAACACAGTACTAAGTATTGGTTAATGCATGAGTCACCTCAAGTATAGATTAATGTAATGCTATTCTATCTGGCACCCCACAAAACATATCCATCACTTACAACTTCTTCAGAATTCTGCTGCCAGGATTATAACGTGCTGTTCTAAATCCACTGAACATATTACACCTATTCTCTCACAACTTCACTGGCCCCAAATGTAGACATTACATTTTCCAAAGCTAGCATTGCCTTTCATATTTTTTTAAATTAATGGTCAAACTGCTCAGTTGAGCACTCATTTTCTCAGTTGAAATATATTAAAATCCCCTCAGAACAAGTATGCATAAAAGGAGGCTGGATGCCTTATCTCTGTTATGTATAGAATAGATGTTTACATAAGATTGCTTATGAAAGATCTAATAAAAAGAGTTTGAAGGAAAAAAAGTAGGAGAAAATTATTTAGATTAAAATAAAATGGAGCGTACAAAATAAATATTATTTTCCTTCTTACTATAAGTATGTTTTGTTTAATTTTGAATTTTTGATAATAAATAAAATTTTATTTTCTAGTTTGTTTTTGTTTTAATATTTTGAATTACTAAATAACTTAGTGCTTAGGGCATCTAAAGGGGCTTAATCCGCCCTAGTTGTCAATTTCAAACTGTGTTTCCTCAATGTGCTCCTTGAAAAAATATCATCAAGTTTGAGAAATGTTAACAGCTAACAACAATCTACATAGTTAGTGACTAAATATGTTTAGCCAAAACATTGTTTGGAGGCTCACTTGAGCACATAAATGCATAGCTTTGCTAGCTTAGCCTAGCGTAGCTAAAGTAAAGATTATAAAACAGGATTTTTTAAGGACAAATACAACCAAAACAATTGTTCAGCCTACCTATGAAATATAATCCCTGGGATCTGGTTTGGAGCGTACAGCGGTTTGTAAAATCCCAAGCAGAACAGGTGTGAGGAATCTTATCCATTACTTCACTCCACAGCATTGCCACTTTGCAATATGGCGCGACATTGACATACGATTCCGCTGGTCATGAGGAGTCTAGTTATTCTATGTCTATGGATCGGGTAATAACACGGTCGTAATAGTAAGGTTCTGGCATGCCTACACATGCACACGTGGCTCGGGTTGTCTTTGTGCACATGCATGCATAAGCGGGCAGGCACCCCAGATCGGTAGCGACAGCAGCATCTACCTATACTGTATATATTATGCAAGTCAATGCTGTCATTACCTGATTCTGCGTGCCTACCCGATTCTGTGCAGCGCGAGCGTGATTGAAAGCCCTAACATGCCATAAAGTGTTCACGAATGCGTTACACAGATTGGGCAGCACCGTAAAGTGTGTGATGCCTTTCAATATGCAAGCGCCCGAGAATGGGTTGTAGCGGGGACCAGGTAGTGAAACACACTACCACATGTTTAATAAAAAAAACATTAAAACAAAAAATCCACTTTACGCATGGACCGATCAGAACTGTGCATACAGTACAACTAGACATTACGGTTTATTCAGTTTAGTTTCACATTATTTGACCATAATAAAATGTTCATCCTGCAAAATAAACGGGCAGCCTTTGTGTAACGCTGATGTCTAATGTTCTATCGCCAGAAGAGGAAGCTTAGGTGTGCACACCTGATAAGCCTCACTAGGGCTAAAACACATGCTGTGTACTTTGTAGTATTTGGCAGGCACTACGTATATATATATATATATTATTAATATATATATTTATTTTCGCAGGCGGCTGGGGTGGAGCCCAGTTGGGATGCTCCTAGGGGACCGGAGGAGGGCTGGTGCCTCCTCCCGACACAATGCAGGGGCGCACCTCCTGGTTTTATTGGTGGCCTCGTAGGGGCCTGAAGAACCCTGGAGCCCAGCACTTCCACCACACCCGAAGTGCTGGGGAAGAAGAATGTGAACCTGGAGGGCTTCCGGTGCACAGCCGGCACTTCCACCACACGGGGCGGTCCATGCAGGAGTGCCGTGAAGCAGCTGGAGCCCATGCGCGGGTTGGTATAAAGGCCTACCTGCATCTGAGGGCGGGAAGTCAGGTGGAAGAGGACAGAGCTGAGAGATGGCTGAGGCGGCCAGAAGAAAGGCACACAAAAGACTGTGAAAGGCCCGACTTTGGGGATCGTGCTGAGTCATTGGGACGCACTAAAGTTTGTAAATATTGTATATAGTGGTGGTGTAAATAAACGTATGTGTTAGGTGCAAAACGATGTCCGCTTGTCTGTGTCCAGGGCCTGTTCCACAGTGGCGAGGCCGCAGGATGCTCTGCCTGATACAAGGCAGGACCGTTTTAAAATATTGTTCTGTGGATGGCCCGGCGCAGCAGTGGACCCCACACAGTAGTATTTGGCATATATATATATATATATATATATATGTATATATATATGTATATGTTTATATATATATATATATATCTATACTAATAAACGGCAAAGCCCTCACTGACTCACTCACTGACTGACTGACTCATCACTAATTCTCCAACTTCCCGTGTGGTGAGAAGGCTGAAATTTGGTAGGGTTATTCCTTACAGCTTCCTTACAAAAGTTGGGCAGGTTTCATTTGAAATTCTATGCGTAATGGTCATAACTGGAAGCTGTTTTTCTCCATTTACTGTAATGGAGATGAGCTTGACATCATCATCACCCTTCCACGTAATCACGCAGTACGTAGAAAACCAGGAAGAGGCCCAAAAAGCGCTGAAGAAAACATGCATTATATAATTGAGAAGGCAGCTAAACAATAAGAAGCAGCGAAAGTGACATATACAACCATATTCATGAGTTCTGCTACTTCGAAACAAAGCACGATGTAAACCTACACTTTAAATTAAGTTCATAGACAGGCTGTCGCTGGCGCTTGTAATTTAGTGCCTACCCATATAAGGTCAGTCCGCCAGCGGCAATCCAATAGCAAACTGCCACGGGTAAATATTCACGGGTGAAGGACTGTCCATGCAGAGGAAATGAGATGGTCAGGGTGGTGTTTGGCACAAACTCAGCGTAAACTGAGAGAAAGTTTTAAGTGCCGGACTAAGGTAACATTAGATACAGCCATGGACATAGCACGACATGGCACCAGCACAGCTGGGAACTTCGATGCATGTACACCGAGCGGCTCACGGAACTGACGAGTGCACAGACAAAAGCAACAGTTCCAAAGAGCTGAACAAAAACGAATTACACAATTGAAAAGGCAGCAAAAATATGAAGCGCCTGATACATACAAGCATATTCATAAATGCAGCTACTGTGGAAACAAAGCACACGGTGGAAAAAGTCAATGTCCCGCTAAAGGAAGACAGTGTAAAAAAACCCGTGCATGCAGTGTGTCAGGTCTCAGATAAAGAAGAAGACGAGCTGTTTATTGATGCAGTAAGAAACGAATCGATGAATGAAACCTGTCATCTTTACAACGATTGACAAACACGGAATGTAACTTGAACACAACACATCCTACAAATACGAACCTGATTGAAAGAAATAATGATAATCAAATCCTTGATGACAGCAACACTCAGTAAAACTCACAAAACAATTACTGTATATTGACAGTCATGTTACGTTATTTTTAAAATGTTCCCTTTTCTTTTCATAGCTTCTTTAACACACTACGCCTCCTCAATGTATACGGGTATATATATATATATATATATATACCCCATCTACATACTCAATAATGGATACTTTATTCGCCATCAATGATTGTTTTGGTAAAGCCATACTCAGTGTATTCATTAGATGAACGGTAAAAAGTAAGAGCGAGGGAGGATGACTTATTGAGGCATGCAAGCAAAACCACAATAGCACGCTGGCTCGATGTATCGAAAAATATATCTTTTCAAGTTCTATTTACTCCATATGTGTCAAACTCAAGGCCGCAGGCAACATCCGCCCGGCGTGTAATTATATCCGCCCCGAGATCATTTTATATACTGTATTATTGTTATTAATGGCCGGGGATATGAAGCACTGGTAACACAATAAACTACAGATCCCATAATGCAGCGCTTCAGCTGCCTTGTTTAACACTTACGCGGCCGCCGCTCTCTTCAGTCTTTTCCTTACTTGCGATGGAAGCAGCTTTTCAGAGCTTCTGCACTGTTTTATAAACGAATGATATATAAGAAAGTCCTTTTTCCTTGCTTATAGCGAAGCAGCCTTTTATTTAATCCACGGGTTCTCCGCTGTTTCATTGTTCATTTATTACGATTTTTATAGTTATTGTGTAGGTTTTATTTAATCCACGGGTTCTCTTCTGTGTTCACTGCGGTGTCTTCTTTCGTTTAGTAGCTGCCAAGGAAGCAGCTTTCTCACAGCTTCTGCACTGTTTTAAAACGAACCACATATAAGAAAGTGCTTTTTCCTTGCTTCACCAACGTAAGCAACCTTTTATTTAATTCACGGGTTCTCTTCTATTTTATTGTTCATTTGTTACGATTGTTACAGTTATTGTGTAGGTTTTATTTAATCCACGGGTTCTCTTCTGTGTTCACTCGGTGTTTCTTTTAGTTTACGACCTTCGCCAAGGAAGCAGAAACTTACAACCACCGAAACTTTGTAACGGCACAAGACTTCAGGTCACATCTCTACAAAACAACCTAATTGAAGCAACTATATTTTACTGGCAGTGCCTCAGTGACACAGTTTTTATTCCTCGCATCCCCGTTATACCATCTAATCTCCCATTTTCAATTCAAACGCTGCTCAATTTCCAGTAAGGCTCTGCTTCAATGACAATTAATAAGTCTCAGGGACAAACACTACAAAAGGTTGGCATTGATTTGAGGCGGGATTGCTTTTCACATGGCCAACTGTATGTTGCATGCTCAAGAGTGAGCTCAGCACACAGCTTAGTCATATTACAACCAGAGGGCCGAACTGACAACGTGGTATACAGAGAGATCCTTAACAATTAATTTTTACATATTTTCGTTCAGTCTAAAAATGTTTACTTTTTATTAATAAAAATATTCAGACAGTATTTCACCGCTAAGCTGGAATTTTGCTAGTATATATATATATTGTATATGCTATATATGTTATATAAAGTATGTAGTGTTTTTATTTTCCCACACACTAATAAATCATATGAAGTTTCCTTTCCGTTTTGATCTATTGTTGCAATTTCCCTCTTATGAACAAATTGTGTTTGTGTAAAAATATCTTTAGACATCATTATTATTAATAATATTGCCATTTGTCTTAAGGCATCAGGTTTACAAAAACTAATGTATCCAACCAGTTTTATAGAAGTATATGGTCCTTTTTAAAAAAAAGAAAAGAATTAACACTGTGTTGCATGGCATTGTGTTGACTGTCCCCCTTAGTATTAACTATGACTGTCAACTTGTTAAAATTCTTAAATTGTTCTCAGTTGTGCAGTCAGGTTAGATGCTGGAAAATGAACAGCATAAAGCCACTGGTTCATATCCTCATTTATTCCAATGGCTATTAATCTTACAAAGAAGTTTAACTTTATATACACAGACTTAAATTAAGGAAATGCCCTGTTATCACTTGAATCAATCTATTTTTTTACAGTAAGTGCTTGCTGGTATAGTTCATATTTGTACTGTTTGTTCTTAGTGATGTGTTTTTAATGTTATTTCAAGGGCCTCTGTAAAACCCCTGAGAAACCAACTTACCTATTAATATAATAAAACTGAACTGAATTTAACAGCTGTAAAATAAAATATTCTTCACTAACTGAGCAGAATTTAAAACAGTTTATGATGAACACCATGTGGACAGAGGGCAGTGATATTCTTCTTACAAGTTTAATCAACATAACATACCGCTGTTTGTGTGCAGACTCGCCTCATGTCAATGGTTTTATTCACCCATATTGACACAGCACCAGTTCATTTTCATAACTTTAAAAAAAGGAAATACATTACACTTATACATTTTTTATTGAAGAAATAAGTAGCATGTTTAAAAATAAAAGTGAAAGATCTGTGAACAATGTTTCATAAAAAAATATACACACACCTATATTTATATGTTTATATATACTGTATATATATATATATATATATATATATATATATATATATATATATATAGATATATTATAAGTAGAAAATTCAGCAATCATAAAAATGTATAAATGGTAAATGCATTTAACTAGAACACAACTACAATGAAAATAGCCAACAAGGGAAGGTGTTAAAAATTATTAGGGAAGGAGAACACAAATAATATTTACAGATTTTTACCTTATTATTTAAAAATGTTAGCCAAGGTTTTGAACACAGTAAAAATGAATCAATACTAAGAGTCAAAGAGTTATTATCCAGCAATATTCCATAAAAATGTGTTTTATTTAAACTGATATTTTCACACGGCCATGTAGGTTTGGATTTTTTTCTCCCTAAATAATAAAACCATCATTTAAAAACTGCATTTTGTGTTTATTTGTGTTATATTTAACTAATGGTTAAATGTGTTTGATGATCAGAAACATTTTGTGTGACAAAAATGCAAAAAGAATAAGAAATCAGGAAGGGGGCAAATAGTTTTTCACACCACTGTACATAATTGTGGCTGTCTCACTCCAATCACAATTCCATTTTAGGACATCTTGTGAACTTTTCTTCTGTCACAGGCAGTTGGAGTTGATGTAACAGACAGTGGAGATGCAGGGGGGCAGGGGGGCACCATTGCAATAAACTGGAAAAAAACAACAGAGAAAAAGCAGAGGTTAGTGCCCAGTACAGAGCTTACAAAGTGTACACAGTACCATTTTTAATCTATTACAACCAATGCAAGTAATTAAGAAAAAGCCAAATTAGAAAAATGGGCTTGTTGAAGTTTTTTGAAATGCTTGACATTTGTAGCCTGGCACTTCAGTATTGGCAAAGCATTCCAGATTTTGTTGCACGAGTACAGAAAGCTGCCAGTTTGTGTGGCTGATATTGGAGTAAAAAGCAAAGCAATGTTTGAGAAAATAAATGTTAGGAGCAGACACTCCAAAATACAGGCAGGGTCTAAAATACTCAAAGCCTTCTAATTATTTAATAGAACCTTGAAATCAATTCTATGTGGGACAGGCAGCCAATCTAATGAGACTGAGACAGTTTTCAGAAGAAAAAAAACAAAATAGGCCAATACCTTGTGATCACTTGGCAAAGGCACATTCGATCAGAGCAGAGATTGAGATGGAGGATTCTAGAAGTGCCAGGTAGGAGGACCAGCCACTACTTCAACATGGCACACATCTTTCCATCCTTCTTCTTTAACTGCTGCCCCATAACACAGCCAGACTCTTCTACTTCACTGTAACTGTTGAAAACATAAACACAGTAGATACATCGATGTTCACTCACGGAGTTCAAACATTAATAAAGTGTACCCTTACTTCTTGTTCTGCCTTCTTTCTTGTTTCACCTGTAGATCAATTATTACCAAACTAAACCATCACAATAGATAAAGTTCAGCTTAGAGTAAAATCTGACTAATAATATTATTTTTAATTATTGTGGTTTTTGTTGGATTTTGAAAGAACCCCAACTTAATTGTCCTCATATGTAGCATCATTTTTTCCTTTTACATTACGCATACAGTAGACATTGTGTTACAATCTCTGTATATCTGAACTTCTAATGTGATGTGCTCAGGTGTCAGTACTTATATGAAAACATTTTCTCTCCTGCCTTAATTTTGTTTTAAGTTAAAATTAAGTCTCGATTCTTTCAAAATCCAACAACAAAGCACAGTAACTTAAGAAAATAAATGTTATTTTGCACAAAGGAACAACATCTCTGTTTATTGACTGCTGGTACTGATGCACCTCAATCTCTGTGTTTATGAGGATTTAAATTCTGAAGCTATCCTGTCTAAAACTAAAAAACCTGTCTTAGTTAGTGGACAGAGTGAGCAAACATAGAGGTCAGTATTCAAGGCAGAAAAATATTACAGATCAAGTAATAAATATAAGGAGGCTTTGCAGGAATTATGCAGTAGTCTTACCTCTAGAATTAGAAAATCTAACATAAACTGCACATCATCCCAAATTGGGAATCTAAAAAACTGAAGAAAAGAACATCCAATTGTGTCTCAGAATTCGGTTAACACTGGCATATGTTGAGCCACATGGTAGGCTGGTTAACTGTAGGGTCAAGAAAACAAAAATATAATAAAGGGACATTGTTTTTCTAAGTGCAGCAATAAGAAATGTTATTTCTAAGGAGCAAGCCTTCTCCATTATATTCAGTTAAATGTATATGTGTGTACTCCTGCTAAATCAACAGGTTAAACGATAAGCTAATGACATGTGGCAACAGCAGGTGCCCAGCCTATCATTGTGCCACATCAGATGCACACCACACTTATCTGATGGCTTTGGACATTAATTTTAAAATTTCCTGTTTTGTGCCATAGAAGTTTTTTTCTACCAAACAAGGTTAAAGAAATCCATTTCAAAATTTTTAATAAATAGTAGCCAACTAACAGATTAATTCATAAGTATGACAATAATACAGTGGAACCTCGGTTTGTGAGCATAATTGCTCCTGAAACGTGCTCGCAATCCAAAGCACTCATATATCAAAGCCGAATTTCCCCATAAGAAATAATGGAAACTCAAGATGATTCGTTCCACAACCCAAAACTATTCATATAAAAATGATTAATACAAAATCTAAAGTAAAATACATAAAACAAATTAACCAGCACTTTACCTTTAAAAAAAATTATGGCTGGTGTGAGTGAGTTTCTAAACTCATGTGGGATTCCACCCAACGGGACGACATGCAGAAGAGTGTCCCAAAGCAATTGTAGTCTCCCAGCTGTAGCAGTTCGCTGTATAAGCATCCAAAAGATCGCAGACATGCTATAAGGGCCTGCCGACAATGGGTGATACAAGGAACATTATAAAGATCCCGCTACAATAAATAACAGCATTGTTGCTGTTTCAAGCTGAATAAGGCTGGTGGTGTTAAAGTACTGAGACTCAGCTTGCGCTTTTTGGGGAGCAAGATGGGAACTCAGACTTCACAGCAGCAGCACACACACAGTCAAAATGCGGCAGTAAACAGTATACGCCAGACGGATGTTGACTATATAAGGAGTGAGGCACACAGACTCAGACGGAGAATAGGAGACGATTGCCCTCAAGAGGAGAGAGAGAGAGACGCACACTGCGGAAAAGAGAGATAAGGGGAGAGAGAGAGAGCAAGATAAGGAGAGAAGCGTGAGCGAGAGAGATAAGGAGAGAGACGCGCGGGCGAGAGAGAAAAGAACCATCAGCTCAGTTATGATCACATGACGCTCAGCAGACAAAGTGTATCCATACTACTCGTATTGCAAGACATCGCTCGTTTATCAAGTCAAAATTTATTAAAAAATTTAGCTTGTCTTGCAAAACACTCGTAAACCAAGTTATTCGTAAACTGAGGTTCCACTGTATATCCCTGAAATGTAGTTTTTGTATAAATGAACACAAATTACCTCTCACATTTCTTACTTCTGCTCCAATTCTAAAATGTTTCATAAAGATTTATTTCTGTTACTGTCTTGAATGACAAAACAATATGTCACTCTTTAATTCTTGTTATTCTTTTTTATACAGTTTTGAAGACTAATTGTTAGAAAATGCAGTAACTGTGATTTCCTTGCTTCGTAAATTTCCTATTCATAAGTGTAAATTTCAGAATGTTAGACCCTCTGATACATCTTTCTATATATCGACATTAATATGCTAGAAATAGTTTTAAAAAATGGAAAACACACTAAAGCAATTAAAACGTGTACGATTCTGAGCTGCTTCATTAACAATTTGTAATGGTATTATCTGCATCCCTCTTCTTATAATAAGTTAGTTGTTGCTATTCTCCTATGTAATTTAGTCTTCATCGATATACCCTCAACATCAGATAACATCAATATGTTATCTGATATCAACATAATAAAAATACTGATGGCTTTGGAGGACACACTTACACCGTCGAGTTTCAGACGTGCACTCCTAATTCTATTCCTAATTTGACACATTGATTACGTTGTTTTGCTTAATAATTAGCATGCAGTTCACTCTTTAAGAAAAATGTTAAAAGAAACACACCACCAAATGCTAATAGGGTGTTACACAAATAAATGACATACATCCATTAATCCATTAACCCAAACACGGAAAATGCTGTGATTTTTACAATTAAACCACGAGATTACAAAGTATTGCAACTAAAAATCATGTACTTAAAAAAAGCTGTTCATATCCATTATGAAGTTCACGGACACACATCACATTTCCTCCCTTTTCATTCGACTGGAGTTAAGTTTTTCAGGCGATACATCTTCCAAGACGTTATAAAATTCAAACGCCACCTTTTCCAGTAAGAAGTCCACTTCCAGACAGAGATAAACAACAACACAAAAATGACTTGCAAGTACAAGTCAAACCTGACAGAATGGCGTGTGTAAAACATTAGACATGCTGAACAAATCGGGCAGCGTCGCCAAATCAATTTTAATTAAGCAGGAAGCCCGGCGCGTAGACAAATCGGATGGGGACTCATGTTGCAAAGTAAAAACGCAGATTTATTAATGTTTGAACTCCGTGAGTGAACATCGTGGTACCTACTGTGTTTAGATTTTAACAGTTACAGTGAAATAGAAGAGTTTGGCTGTGTTATGGGGCAGCAGTTAAAGGAGGAAGGAGAGATGTGTGCCTTGTTGAAGTAGTGGCTGGTCCTCCTACCGGCGCTTCTAGAATCTTCCATCTCAACCTCTGCTCTGATCTGCTGCTCATTACACTAACTGCCTGTCCCACATAGAATTGATTTCAAGGTTCTATTAAACAGTTAGAAGGCTTTGAGTATTTTAGACCCTGTCTGTATTTTGCAGTGTCTGCTCCCAACATTTTTTTCTGAACGTTGCCATGCTTTTTATACCAAGATCAACCATAAAAATCTGGCAGCTTTCTGTACTCTGGAATGCTTTGCCAATAGATGACTGTCAGGCTACAAATGTCAAGCATTTTGAAAACGTCAACAAGCCCACTTTTCTAATTTGGCTTTTCTTAATTACTTGGTTTGGTTGTAATAGTTTAGAAATGGTACTGTGTATACTTTGTAAGCTCAGCACTGGACACTAACGTCTCTGCTGTTTTTCTCTGTTTTTTCCAGTTTATTGCAATGGTGCCCCCTGCATCTCCATCGCCTGTTAAATCAACTCCAACTGCCTGTGATAGAAGAAAAGTTCACAAGATATCCAGAAATGGAATTGTGATTGGACTGAGGCGGCCACAATTATGTATGCTGGGATGTGCAGAGGAGGCTGTGTGGGCTTTGGCTTGGGACCCCCAGAGTTTTATTATCTCCAGTATCCTTGAAGGCTGCAAGTTTGTCTTTATCCCAGGCCATTTGACCAGGTAGTGTATTTATTACAAAGTACAAGGACCCCTCCATTTGCTTCTTATTTACTTTTATAATACCTTCAATTTTATTTGCAACTGTATATTTCTGTAGAGCAATTTGAGCTACACTTGCAAGCGAAGGTGATGTAGAAATATTATTAGTGAACAAATGTTAAGGAATAGATCAGGATAAATGTCAGTTTAAATAGAACACATTTTTAAGGAATATTGCTGGATAACAACCTTTGACTCTGAGTAGCATTTTGTTCATAAAGCTAAAATAGCATTTTTCCTTTTGACAAATTTAATGATTCACTTTTATTGTGTTAAAACCTTGGCTAACATTTTTTTTAAATACTAAGGTAAAAGTCTGTAAATATATTTGTGTTCTCCTTCCCTAATAGTTTTTAACACCTCCCCTTATTTGCCATTTTTATTGTAGTTGTGTTCTAGTTAAATGTATCTTTACCATTTATACATCTTTGTGATTACTGAATTTTCTACTCATAATATATATACAGTACTAGCAAAATACCGCGCTTGCAGTGGTGAAGTACTGCCTTAAAATTTTATTAAGAAGAAAATTAAACCTTTTAAACCGAGGGAACATATTCTAATAATTATTTGTTAAGGATCTCTTTGTATACCACATTGTCAGTTCTGCCCTCCGGTTGTAATATGACCAAGCTGTTCGCTGAGCTTACTCTTGAGCATGCAACGCAGTCGGCCATGTGAAAAGTAATCTTGTTTCAAATCTCACAGCTTGGATTGCCGCTGTCATAATCGGGTTTGAGTTTCATGGTTTGTTTCAATTACGACAGTATTTGCAGGACTTGTGTTGAAGTGACATTCGGCATCTGTCAAGAGTTGTAAGCATACAACCCGGATTCATCGATAACTTCACATAAAGCTTTTGAGAGTTTAAACATTCATAAACATCAAAGTGTCCACTACTCAAATCGTCACCTGTGAATCTAAGATGTTTAAGAGGCATTGGCGGTTGTTGAAGCGTGTAAAATATTTGGCCATTTCAGCACACTTGAAAGTTTACAACTAAACAATTCAGCGGCAGCCATCAACTCACATGCAGAACCATAGGTGAAGGGCTTAAGCATTTCACTCTTATAGTGCTCCTGTGTAGTATAATTATCTCCTGTACCGTCATCAGTCCACACCTTGAACCTGTCCCAGTCAGTCAATACATAAGACACAATGTTCCTCCGGATATTAAGAGTGTGCCTGATATGGCCGTGCAATATGTAACAAAGAGAATGGAAAAGGCAGGTGCCATCTCTGGGCATGGAAACTACTTGGTAAGTGACAGTTCTTTGATCGATGGTGATCACCTCGATAGACATGTTAATGGGGTATGGTTGGAACAATAAAGGAAATGGGTACCTGAACAATGCAAAGTAAGTCTAAAATACCTACACAATAACTATAATCGTAATAAATGAATAAAACAGCTGGAGAAGCCGTGGATTAAATAAAAAGGCTGCAGTTATCAGCAGGGAGACGGAATCCGTGGTGAAACAAGGAAGGGAAAATAGAGACCAGAGCGACAGACGGCCTTATATAGGCAGGCAGCTAGCAATGTGGAAGGCGTTGGGATGGGGACCCAACGCCCTCACACGTGACTGAGCTGCAGGCTATGGACGTATATATATACGTAAGTAGGATTCAGTTAGCGTTGGGAACCCGCTGCACTAAATTTCTTGAAGATGGGCCCATAAGTAACAAAGACTGTTGGAAAGTTCAATATGGCGGTCGACAGTGCCGCCATACCCCAAAATAAGTACATTACATTGGTTGCGGTAAGCTTAGGAAGCGCCTACCAAATTTCATGAAGATGGGGCCATAAATAAGAAAGTTCAACATGGCGGACATTGTCGACCGTTATGACTGTTACGCATTCAATTTCAAAATTAAATCTGCTTAACTTTTGTAAGCAAGGTGTAAGGAATGAGCCTGCCAAATGTCAGCCTTCTACCTACATGGGAAGTTGGAGAATTAGTGATGTTGGAAAGTTCAATATGGCCGACAGTGGCGTCATACCACTGAAATAAGTACGCATACATCGGTTTGGTTAGCACAGGGAAGCTGCCTACCAAATTTCGTGAAGATGGAGCCATAAATAAGAAAGTTTAACATGGCGAGCGTTGTCGGCCGTTATGACCGTTACGCGTAGAATTTGAAATGAAACCTGCTTAACTTTTGTAAGTAAGTTGTAAGGAATGAGCCTGCCAATTTCAGCCTCCTACCTACACGGGAAGTTGGAGAATTAGTGACTTTGGAAAATTCAATATGGCGGCCGACAGTGGTGTCATACCACCGAAATCGAAATAAGTACGTACATCGATTTCAGTTAGCAGAGAAGCCACCTACCAAATTTCGTGAAGATGGGGCCATAAATAAGAAAGTTCAACATGGCGAAGTTGTCGATCGTTATGACCATTACATGAAGAATTTCCAAATGAAACCTGCTTAACTTTTGTAAGTAAACTGTAAGGAATGAGCCTGCCAAATTTCAGCCTTCTACCTACACGGGAAGTTGGAGAATTAGTGATGAGTGAGTCAGTGAGTGAGTCAGCCAGTCAGTCAGTGAGGGTTTTGACTTTTATTAGTATAGACTAGCAGAATACCCACGCTTCACAGCGGAGAAGTAGTATGTTAAAGAAGTTATGAAAAAGAAAAGGAAAAATTTTAATAATGATGTAACATGATTGACAATGTAATTGTTTTGTCATTGTCATGAGTGTTGCTGACATATATATATATACACACACTGAGGAGAGGCAAGACACATGACAGCCCGCATGGAGTTTGCTAAAAGACACCTGAAGGACTCTGAGATGGTGAGAAATAAGATTCTCTGGTCTGATGAGACCAAGATAGAACTTTTTGGCCTTAATTCTAAGCGTATGTGTGGAGACAACCAGGCACTGCTCATCACTTGTTCAATACATTCCCCACAGTGAAGCATGGCGGTGGCAGCATCATGCTGTGGGGGTGTTTTTCAGCTGCAGGGACAGGACGACTGGTTGCAATTGAGGGAAAGATGAATGCGGCCAAGTACAGGGATATCATGGACATAAACCTTCTCCAGAGTGCTAAGAACCTCAGACTGGGCCGAAGATTTACCTTCCAACAAGACGATGACCCTAAGCACACAGCTAAAATAACGAAGGAGTGACTTCTCAACAACTCTGTGACTGTTCTTGAATGGCCCAGCCAGAGCCCTGACTTAAACCCAATTGAGCATCTCTGGAGACCTAAAATGGCTGTCCACCAACGTTTACCATCCAACCTGACAGAACTGGAGAGGATCTGCAAGGAGGAATGGCAGAGGATCCCCAAATCCAGGTGTGAAAAACTTGTTGCATCTTTCCCAAGAAGACTCATGGCTGTATTAGCTGAAAAGGGTGCTTCTAACTAAATACTGAGCAAAGGGTCTGAATACTTAGGACCATGTGACATTTCAGTTTTTCTTTTTTAATAAATCTGCAACAATTTCAAAAATTCTTTTTTTTTTGTCTGTCCATATGGGGTGGTCTGTGTACATTAATGAGGAAAACATTTATTTAAATGATTTTAGAAAATGGCTGCAATATAACAAAGAGTAAAAATTGAAGGGGTCTGAATACTTTCCATACCCACTGTGTGTATATATATATATATATATATATATATATATATATATATATATATATATATATATATATATATATATATATATATATATATATATATTATATAAAGTACGTTGTGTTTTATTTTCCCACTGACATAATAAATCATATAAAGTTTCCTTTCCGTTTTGATCTATTGTTGCAGTTTCCCTCTTATGAGCAAATTGTGTTTGTTTAAAAATATCTTTAGACATCAATTATTATTAATAAAATTGCCATTTGCCTTAAGGCATCAGGTTCATAAAACCTAACATATATAAAAGCAGTTTTATAGAAATATATGGTCCTTTTTCAAAAAACGAAAAGAATTAACACTGTGTTGCATTGCATTGTGCTGACTGTCCCCTTTAGTATTAACTGTGACTGTCCACAATCAGGTCAGATGTTGAAGAAATCAAGAGTATAAAGCCACCGGTTAAAATCCTCATTTATTCCAGTGGGTATTAATCTTACAGAGAAGTTTAACTTTATACCCACAGACTTAAATTAAGGAAGTGCGCTGTTATAACTTGAATCAACCTATATGATCTATTTTTTTTACAGTAAGTGCTTACTGCTATAGTAAGAATTTGTTATTCATTTGTTCTTAGTGATGTGTTTTTAATGTTATTTCAGGGCGTCTCTGTAAAACCAGCTGAGAAATGAACTTACCTATTAACATAATAAAACGGAACTGAATTTAACAGCTGTAAAATAAAATATTCTCCACTAACTGAGCAGAATTTAAACAGCATGAAGTAGTTCAGTTTATGATGAACAGCATGTGAACAGAGGGCAGTGATATTCTTTCTTACAAGTTTAATCAACATAACACACTGCTGTTTGTGTGCAGACTCATCTCATGTTAATGATTTTATTCACTCATATTGACAGAGCCAGTTCATTTTTATAACTTTTAAAAAAGGAAATACACTTATTCATACATTTTTTATTGAAGAAATAAATGGCATGTTTAAAAATAAAAGTGAAAGATCTGTGAACAATGTTTCTCAAAAAACAAAAAAATTACACCATATTTATATGTATATATACTATATATAAATTGAGTAGAAAATTCAGTAATCACAAAGATGTATAAAAGGAAAATGCATTTAACTAGAACACAACTACAATGAAAATGGCAAACAAGGGGTGGTGTTAAAAACTATTAGGGAAGGAGAACACAAATATATTTACAGATTTTTACGTTAGTATTTAAAAAAAATGTTAGCTAAGGTTTTGAACACAATAAAAGTGAATCACTAAATTTGTCAAAAAAGGAAAAATGCTATTTTAGCTTTTTGAACAAGATGCTACTCAGAGTAAGAGAGTTACTATCCAGCAATATTTCATAAAAAATGTGTTCCTATTTAAACTGATATTTTTCCTTATCTGTCATTTAATATTTATTCACTAATAATATTTTTACATCACCTTTGCTTACAAGTGTAGCTCAAATTGCTCTAAAAATATACAGTTACAAAGAAAACTGAAGGTATTATAAAAGTAAATAAGCAAATGAAGGGGTCCTTGTCCTTTGTAATAAATACACTGCCTGGTAAAATGGCTGGGGACAATGACAAACTTGCAGCCTTCAAGGATACTGGAGATAATAAAACTCTGGGGGTCCCAAGCCAAAGCCCACACAGACCCCCAATGCACATCCCAGCATACATAATTGTGGCCGTCTCACTCCAATCACAATTCCATTTCAGCAATGTCGCAGGCAGTTGGGGTTGATTTAAAAGATGGTGGAGATGCAGAGGGCACCATTGCAATAAACTGGAAAAAGACAACAGAGAAAAACAGCAGAGGTTAGTGCCCAGTACAGAGCTTACAAAGTGTACATAATACCATTTCTAATCTATTACAACCAATGCAAGTAATTAAGAAAATGCCAAATTAGAAAAGTGGGCTTATTGAAGTTTTGAAATGCTTGACATTTGTAGCCTGGCAGTCCTCTATTGGCAAAGCATTCCAGAGTACAGTAAGCTACCAGTTTTTATGGTTGATCTTGGAATAAAAAAGCAAAGCAACGTTTCATAAAAGAGATGTTGGGAGCAGACACTCAAAAATACAGGCAAAGTCTAAAATACTCAAAGCTTTCTAATTATTTAATAGAACCTTGAAATCAATTCTATGTGAGACAGACAGCCAGGGTAATGAGACCGAGACAGTTTTCAGAAGAAAAAAAAAAAACAAAAAGGCCAATACCTCGTAATCACTTGGCAAAGGCACAGCAGATCAGAGAAGAGATTGAGATGGAGGATTCAAGAAGTGCGGGCAGGACGGGCAGCCGCTACTTCAACATGGCACACATCTCTCCGTCCTTCTTGTTGAACTGCTGCCCCATAACACGACCGGAACTCTTCTACTTCACTGTAACTGTTAAAAACATAAACACAGTAGATATTCACTCACAGAGTTCAAACATTAATAAAGTGTACACTTACTTCTGCCTCCTTCCTCGGTTCACCTGTAGATCAATTATTACCAAAGTCAACCATCACAAAAGATGTTTTTTTGTTGGATGTTGAAAGAACCCCAATTTAACTGTCATTATATGTAGCATCATTTTTTTCCCTTTACATTACACATACAGTAGACATTGTGTTATAATATGTATATCTGAAATTCTAATTTGATGTGCTCAGGTGTCGGTACTTACATGAAAACATCTTCCGTTTTTCTCTCCTACCTTAGTTTTGTTATAAGTTAAAATTAAGTCTCAGCTCTTTCAAAATCCGACAACAAAAGCACAGTAACTTAAGAAAATAAATGTCATTTTGCAAAACAGAACAATATCCCTGTTTAGTGACTGCTGGGACTGATGCACCTCAGTCTCTGTGTTTGTGAGGATTCACACTCTGAGGCTCTCCTGTATAAAATTAAAAAGCCATGTTAGTTACTGGACAGAGTGAGCAGACATACAGTACAGTATTCAAGGCAGCAAAATATTACAGATCAAATAATAAATATGGGAAGGCTTTGCAGAAATTGTGCACAAATTACTTTTGAAACACAGCCTCAGTAGTCTTACCTCTAGAAATAGCAAATCTAACATGAACTGCACATCACCTCGAATTGGGAATCTTAAAAGCAGAAGAAAAGGACATCCAGTTGTGTTTCAGAATTCGGATACACTGGCATCTGTTCAGCCACTTGGAAGGCTGGTTACCACTGGGCATCCTGTAGAGTCAATAAAAAAATAGAAAAAAAATGCCCCTTTATTGTAACTGCAGCAATAAGAAAGAAGTTATTTCTAAGGAGCAAGCCTTCTCCATTATATTCAGTAAAATGTGTGGGCACTCCTCCTAAACCAACAGCTTAAATGATAAGCTAATGACATGTGACAACAGCAGGTGCCCATCCTGTCACTGTGCCACATCAGACGCACACCACGCTTCTCTGATGGCTTTGGATATAAATTTTAGAATTGCCTGTTTTCTGCCATAGAATTTTTTCTACCAAACAAGGTTAAAGAAATACATTTCAAAATTATGAATAAATAGTGCCCAACTAACAAATTAATTCATAAGTATGACATTAATATATCGCCAAAATGTAGTTTGAATGAAACAAAAATCCCCTCAGATTTATTTCTACTCCTATTCCAAAATGTTTTAGAAAGATTTATTTCTGTTACTGTCTTGAATGACAAACTAATATCTCACTGTTTAATTCTTGTTCTTATACTGTATACAATTTTGAAGACTAAATGTTAGAAAATGGAGTAACTGTGGTTTCCTTGCTTCATAAATTTCATATTCATAAGTGTAAAGTACAGAACGTTAGACCCTCTGTTACATCTTTCTGTATGGTCATTAATATGCTGGAAATAGCTTTTAAAAACGGATAACACACTAAAATAATTAAAACGTGTAAGATTCTGATCTGCTTCATTAACAATTTGTAATGCTATTATCTGCATCTCGCTTACTTGTAATAACTTAGCTGTTGCTACTCTTGTATGTAATTTTGCCTTCATTATTATATTGTAACAACCCGGCAGCAAGCGCTGGCGGAGTGACGCCTCATGGGTAATTTATGTAAATAGTTTGTGGGGAATTTATGGGTAATTTATAAAAAGCTTATTGTATGTCGAAATTTCACGTATTGTCAATTGTGTTGTAAATAATGGTGTGTCTGTATTTAATTGGTTGGGTGGGTTTGGGTCATCGCCGTCCGGGGGTTATTTATTTGCAAAAAGTACCAATTTATTGAAATGTGTCTTGTGCGTGACCTTGGCAATGGCGAGCAATAATGTTGAGCTTTTGTTTCTGACTATCTTCTGTAATAAAAGATACAACAGGACAGAGCTGTTTATTGCTAAGATTTTATCTAAGCAAACTACCGAGACACTCGGAGTCGGCGGTGTATGGAGACGAGTGTTCTCTTTCTTAAAGAGCTGGGTGCAGTTGCGCATAGACGCTGGCAATCCGTAGCCGACAGCTTCGAGAGGTGCACGGCAGAGTTCGGCTCGAAATCTTTAAAGACTCCTCCACGGGTCGCTACATTGGTGTTAGAAGTGGGATACCAGGCTGTTTAGAAGACGCCGTCATGGAACAGAGTCTTGAAGAAATAGAGCGTGCCATCTCGGAAAATAGCGTTATGTTGAGGCGCCTGATCAGCAGAACTGCACGGAGAAAAGGACAAACTGGCCTGAGGGTGCCAGTATTCCCGGACAGTGTTGCGATCTTCTAGGCACGGCCGAATGAACCTGTAGCTGCCGCAACGACACCCCAAATCACCAGTCGCCGGTCCTCCCCACACGGTCACCCGCTAAGCTGCCACGATACAGCGGGTTGACGCCCCTGGAGCCATACCTTGCACAAGTGGATCTGGCTGCTCTTCACAATGGTTGGAGCTGCGAGGAAGCTGCAACACACTTGGCCCTTGCCTTGGAGGGTCCCGCACTTCAGGTACTCATCGACCTGCCGCCTGAGGAGTGTCGTGATCTTCAGGCCCTCACCGATGCTCTCACCCGCCGCTTTGGACAGAGAACCTCAGCGGAACACAGCAGGGAGGAGCTGACAAACCGGCGTCGGCGTGAAGGTGAGAGTGTGGGAGCATTTGCAGCTGACATCAGGGTCTATGCACGGAAAGGTTACCCTACTTTCTCGACAGCAGCAAGGGAAGAACTCAGTCTTCATGCTTTCCTGCGGGGCCTTGCACCAGAGCGTCTCCGTCAGCATGTCTGTCTGTTGTAAGCCCAGACATTTGAGTGAGGCACTACGGGAGGCTGAACGGGCTGAAGAGGTACTACAGTTTGGGTCTCCGGCACGTCAATCATCACGCCCAAGCCGGCTAACGAGCAGTTGGCGAGTGGTAGAAAGGGACCAGCCTGAGGGTGTGGAGGTCAGTCGCCCAGCCATCATCAATCCCCGACAGAGACAAAGATCGGACCGCTGTTTCGGCGCGGAGAACCAGGGCATTTTGCCAGGGACTGCCCTGCTCCAAGTCCCCTGCCTCGCAACATCACCTCGGGAAACGACTTCGGGGGTGAGGCCGTGAGGGGACCCTCGCTCCATTTTCAGCATCCCTCCCGCAATGACTGCCCTAAAGTGTGGCGCTGTGGGTTTTCAGGTGGACTGTACCTAGACTGCATTATAGACGGACGGCCATGTAGTGCCTTAGTGGACACGGGTCCACTATTTGTCTATTACAGAGAGGAGTGTTGCCCGAAACAGCTGGTCCTCTTCCAAAGACTGGACTCCTTCTAACATCGAACTGCGCGGTTCACGGGTGAACGGACAAAAATGCCCGGAAAGAAACTATTGACTGTAGTAGTAGGGACGAGCCAGACCAGCCACAATTCTGGCTCATGGACATTAAAGACAAATGCATAATGGGTTAGACTTGCTGGCCCACTGGGGAGCATGTGTTGATGTGTCCAGGGCCATCCTCTGCGTAGGTAATGAGACTGTGTCGCCCAATCGGGCTGGAATCATCCTGGAAGGGCTGTTAGCTTGGATTTGCCTGGACACCACGGCTCACCGGCTCCCGACCGCTGTTCGAAGATGCAGGGACTGAAGAGGACCCCCAGGAGAGTATTGCAGCTCAGACCAGTGCTCCCCAACGGTTTTCCTCACACGACCACCCATCCACTGAGACGGTTGCTGCTGTGGAGGAATTGGGCCATCGAAGTGGTGAA
Source organism: Polypterus senegalus (assembly GCF_016835505.1). Lineage (NCBI taxonomy): Eukaryota > Metazoa > Chordata > Cladistia > Polypteriformes > Polypteridae > Polypterus > Polypterus senegalus. The sequence goes on from NW_024385287.1 coordinate 21,744, forward strand.
CAGCTGAGCACGCCACAGCAGGAGCAACTCCAGAAAGTATTGAACGACTTTGTGGACATTTTGCGGCTCGAGAAGAGGACTGCACCAGAACCTCGTTAGTCAAACACCACATTGACACTGGCCACGCCGCCCCATTCGTTGCGCCCCACGATTGCCTCTTGCAAAACGCCAAGCTGCCAAGAATTGATTCGCGAGATGGTAACCAACGACATCATTGAGCCTTCGGACAGTCCTGGGCGCACCCATGGTCATGGTGCGGAAGAAAACGGGGTTGGCGCCCTTGTGTGGACTTTCGTAAATTAAATGCAGTCACTCAAAAAGACTCTTACCCATTGCCTCGCATCGATGATGCATTGGACTATGTGGCTGGATCCCGTTGGTTCAGCACTTTGGACTTGCGCAGTGGATATTGGCAGGTAGAACTGGCAGCAGAGGACCGACCCAAAACTGCATTCACCATCGGACAAGGGCTGTGGCAGTTTAAGGTAATGCCGTTTGGACTTTGTAATGCCGCCACTTTGAAAGACTAATGGAGCGGGTCCTAAAAGACATTCCCGAACCCGCTGTGTGGTCTATTTAGATGACCTGCTGATTCATGCCAGAGACTTTGACCAGGCGGTGCACAATTTAAGGGAGGTCCTGACCGCCATTCAGTAGCGCCGGGTTGCGGTTAAACCCTGAGAAATGCAATCTTCTCGCCCGACAGACCCAGTTTCTAGGGCACGTAATCAGCAGAGTGGGGTGGCTACAGACCCAGCGAAGGTGACTGCCGTGAGCAACTGGCCCCCACCAGCCAATATCACTGAACTGCGGAGCTTTTTGGGTTTAGCCTCCTACTACGAAGGATTCAGTAAAAACTTTGCAACCATTGCCAGCCCTTTGCACCGACTAACGAGTAAGGGCCAACAGTTTGGGTGGACGGAGGACTGCACAGCCGCCTTCCAACAATTAAAGGCTGCCCTCGTCAGCGCGCCTGTACTGGCGTACCCTGACCCCAACCAACCTTTTGTGGTGGACACTGACGCTAGCAATGTGGGGATTGGGGCCGTGCTTTCACAGAAGGGGGAGGCTGGAGAAAGAGTGATAGCTTATTACAGCTGCAGCCTCAATCGACCGAGAGGAATTACTGTGTCACTCGGCGGGAACTGTTGGCAGTGATCCTAGCGCACGGCACTTTCGGCCCTACCTATTGGGCACTAGGTTCACACTGCGGACTGACCATGCTAGCCTCACCTGGATGTTGAATTTCAGGCAACCAGAGGGCCAGGTGGCAAGGTGGATGGAGATTCTACAAGAATATGACTTTGAGATACAGCACCGACCGGGACGGCAGCATGCCAACGCTGATGCCCTCTCCAGGCGTCCATGCCTCAGCAATGAATGTCGATATTGCCGCCGACAGGAAGAAAGGGGGCTGGGGCCATCGTCCGCATCCGCAAGGATAGATGACACTGTTGGAGTAGGGGAGCCGTTCACTATTGACCAATTGAGGCAGTTACAGGCTGACGCGATCAAGCACTAGAAAAGGTAAAGGGCTGGTTGGAGACACAAGAACGCCCCGACTGGCAAACCGTGTCGTCACAGGGGCCTGAACTCAAAATACTCCACTCTCAGTTGGGCAACTTGGAGTTGCACGATGGCGTAATCTACAGGCGGTGGCGCACCCGGGGGAGGAATTGACCGACTACAACTACTGGTTCCCCAGGCTTTGCGCGCGAGGTCCTCCGATGGGTCCACGGAGCGGCTGGATCCGGACATTACGGAACGCTAAGACAGTGCATGCTACGGCAGCGGTTTTATTGGCCGGGTGTCGGCAAGACGCAGAGCTACACGCCCACTGCTGTGACGCCTGCACTGCGCAAAAGGACCTGGTCAGCGTTCTCGCAGCGCCATTGCAACAATACCTGGTCGGGCACCCATGGAGAGAATTGGCGTGGACATACTGGGTCCTTTTCCTGTAACGGAAGCCGGAAATCGCTACGTTTTGGTAGCAATGGACTACTTTACCAAATGGCCAGAGGCGTATGCAGTTCCGGATCAGAGTGCCTCCACAGCTGCCCAAAAACTCGTGGATGAAATGTTCACTCGATTTGGAGTTCCGGACGAGCTCCACAGCCATCAGGGCGGAACTTTGAGAGCCGTTTGTTCAGGGAGGTGTGTCAGCGACTGGGGTGAAAAGACCCGACCACCCCTTCACCCACAAAGTGATGGATTGGTCGAGCGATTTAATCGCACCCTGGCCACTCAACTGGCAATTCTGACCAGTCAACACCAGCGGGACTGGGACCAACATTTGCCTTTGGTCCTATGGGCATATCGGACAGCAGTGCAGGAGTCGAGCCAATGCAGCCAGCGGGCTGATGTTTGGAAGGGAACTTCGCGCCGGTGGAATTAGTGTTTGGCTCACCCCCTGAGCCTGAGATTATTGGTGGGCCCGAAATGGATTATTTTAGACGGCTAAAAGAGCGGCTGGACACCGTTCATCGACTGGCCAGGGAGGCCCTGGAGGGAGCTGAGCGCCAAAACGGGCTTATGACTCACGGGCTCATGGCCCGACGCTGAAGCCAGGGACAAAGTGTGGGTATTTTGCCCGCAACGGAAACGGGGATTGTCCCCAAAACTAGCCCACCATTGGCAAGGACCGGGAGAAATATTGGACAAAATATCGGAGGTAGTTTTCCGAGTCCGAATGCCTGGACGAGGCAGACGGGTGGTGCTGCACAAGGACCGCTTAGCACCATACCACCCACTGGCCCCAGAACAACAACAACTCGAAAATACAAGCGGTTCTCCAACCTCCACCCCCGGCACCGAGTCAGACATTGACAGGACTGAGCCCGACACAAGTGATGGCACCTCCGGCAGGACAAAGCGTGATCCGGCGGACGCCAGGACATTTACGTGATTTTATCTGTGATGAGTAGGGTTGTGGGGACACTAACCCTCTTAGGAGGGGGCTGTGTAACAACCCGGCAGCAAGCGCTGGCGGAGGACGCCTCATGGGTAATTTATGTAAATAGTTTGTGGGGAATTTATGGGTAATTTATAAAAAGCTTATTGTATGTCGAAATTTACGTATTGTCATTTGTGTTGTAAATAATGGTGTGTTTGTATTTAATTGGTTGGGTGGGTTTGGGTCATCGTCGTCCGGGGTTATTTATTTTGTAAAAAGTACCAATTTATTGAAATGTGTCTTCGTGCGTGACCTTGGCAATGGCCAGCAATAATGTTGAGCTTTTGTTTCTGACTATCTTCTGTAATAAAAAGATACAACAGGACAGAGCTGTTTTATTGCTAAGATTTTATCTAAGCAAACTACCGAGACGTCGCGTAGTTGAAAAGTTGAAAAACGTATGTCATTACCGAAACTCGCGTGTCTACTTTCGGCGCTCAGCAGGGCATTGAATGCCTAATATGCCGTAAAGTGTTCGCGCATGCGTTAAACAGATTGGGCAGCACCGTAAAGTGTGTGATGACGTATCCTTTCAATACGCACGCGCACGCAGATTGGGCTGGCAACGGGAACCAGTGTCGCTACCCGATCTGCGTGCGTACCCTACTTGTGCGCGCAGGCGTATTGAAAGCCTAACATGCCGTAAAGTGTTCACGCATGCGTTAAACAGATTGGGCAGCACCGTAGAAGTGTGTGATGACGTAGCTTTCACTACGCGACGCCAAAGATGCAGATCGGTCGCAACGGGAACCAGGGAACATTAATAACAAAAAATCACTTTACGGCACGACCCGATCTGAACTGTGCATACAGCACAATTTGACATTACGGTTTATTCATTTTAGTTCCACATTAGTTGACCATAATGAAAATATTCATCCTGCAAAATAAACGAAGCAGCCTTTGTGGTATAACATTGTTGTCCAATGTTTAATCGTCAGAAGAGGAAGCTTAGGTGTGCACACCTGATGATCCCCAATTAGGCGAACTATACACTGTGTACTCTTTTGTATTATTTGGCAGGTACTAATATATATATATATACTGTATATATATATGTTATATAAAGCATGTAGTGTTTTTATTTTACCACTCACGTAATAAATCATATAAAGTTTCCTTTCCGTTTTGATCTATTGTTGCAATTTCCCTCTTATGTGCAAATTGTGTTTGTTTAAAAATATCTTTAGCCATCAATTATTATTAATAAAATTGCCATTTGTCTTAAGGCATCAGGTTTACAAAACCTAATGTATCCAACCAGTTTTATAGAAATATATGGTCATTTTTCAAAAAAAGAAAAGAATTAACACTGTGTTGCATTGCATTGTGCCGACTGTCCCCTTTAGTATTAACTGTGACTGTCCACTTGTTAAATTCTTTAATTCGTTCTCAGTTGTCCAATCAGGTCAGATGCTGAAGGAGAAGAGAGCATAAAGCCACCGGTTCAAATCCTCATTTATTCCAATGGCTATTAATCTTACAGAGAAGTTTAACTTTATACCCACAGACTTTAAGGAAGTGCTCTGTTATCACTTGAATCAATCTATTAGATCTATTTTTTTTTAACAGTAAGTGCTTGTTGCTGTAGTTCATATTTGTAATACGTTTGTTCTTAATGATGTGTTTTTAATTTTATTTCAAGGCGTCTCTGTAAAACCCGCTGAGAAACCAACTTACTGATTAATATAATAAAACTGAACTGAATTTAACAGCTGTAAAATAAAATATTCTCCACTGAGCAGAATTTAAACAGCATGAAATAGTTCAGTTTATGATGAACACCATGTGGATAGAGGCCAGTGATATTCATTCTTACAAGTTTAATCAACATAACACACACGCACTGTTAGTGTGCAGACTCGTCTCATGTCAATGGTTTTATTCACCCATATTGATACTGAGCCAGTTCATTTTTATAACTTTAAAAAAAGGAAATACAATACACTTATCATACATTTTTACTGAAGGAATAAATGGTACATTTAAAAATAAAAGTGAAAGATCTGTGAACAATGTTTCTCAGAAACAAATTACAGACACCCATATTTATATGTACTGTATATATATTATGAGTAGAAAATTCAGTAATCATAAAGATGTATAAATGGTAAATGCATTTAACTAGAACACAACTACAATGAAAATGGCCAACAAAAGGGAGCTGTTAAAAATTATTAGGGAAGGAGAACACAAATATATTTACAGATTTTTACCTTAGTATTTAAAAAAATGTTAGCCAAGGTTTTGAACACAATAAAAGTGAATCATTAAACTTGTCAAAAAAGAAAAATGCTATTTTAGCTTTATGAACAAGATGCTACTCAGAGTCAAAGAGTTCTTATCCAGCAATATTCCATAAAAATGTGTTCTATTTAAATTGACATTTTTCCTGATCTGTCCTTTAAGATTTGTTCACTAATAATATTTCTACATCACCTTTGCTTACAAGTGTAGCTCAAATTGCTCCACAAAAATATACAGTTACAAAGAAAACTGAAGGTATTTTAAAAGTAAATGAGAAGCAAATGGAGGGGTCCTTGTCCTTTGTAATAAATACACTGCCTGGTCAAATTGCTGGGGACAAAGACAAACTTGCAGCCTTCAAGGACACTGGAGATAATAAACCTCTGGGGGTCCCAAGCCAAAGCCCACACAACCCCCTCTGCACATCCCAGCATACATGATTGTGGCCGTCTCACTCCAATCAAATTCCATTTCAGGACGCCTTGTGAACTTTTCTTTATCTCACAGGCAGTTGGAGTTGATTTAACAGACGGTGGAGGCGAGGGGGCACCATTGCAATAAACTGGAAAAAACAATAGAGAAACACAGCAGAGGTTGAGTGCCCAGTGCAGAGCTGACAAAGTGTACACAACGCCATTTCTAATCTATTACAACCAATGCAAGTAATTAAGAAAAAGCCAAATTAGAAAAGTGGGCTTGTTGAAGTTTTTCGAAATGCTTGACATTTGTAGCCTGGCACTTCTATTGGCAAGCGCACTCCAGATTTTGTTGTACAAGTACAGAAAGCTGCTGGTTTTATGGTTGATCTTGGAATAAAAAGCAAAGTAACGTTTGAGAAAAGAAATGTTGGGAGCAGACACTCGAAAAAACAGGCAGGGTCTAAAATACTCAAAGCCTTCTAATTATTTAATAGAACCTTAAAATCAATTCTAAGTGAGACAGACAGCCAGTGTAATGAGACGGAGACAAAAAGGCCAATACCTCGTGATCACTTGGCAAAGGCACAGCAGATCAGAGCAGGGATTGAGATGGAGGATTCTAGAAGTGTCAGGAGGGCCAGCCGCTACTTCAACATGGCACACATCTCTCCGTCCTTCTTCTTTAACTGCTGCCCCATAACAGCACGACTCTTCTACTTCACTGACTTCACTGTAACTGTTAAAAACATAAACACAGTAGATATTCACTCACAGAGTTCAAACATTAATAAAGTGTACTCTTACTTCTTGTTCTGCCTCCTTTCTTGTTCACCTGTAGATCAATTATTACCAAAGTAAACCATCACACAATGATAAAAGGTCTGCTTAGAGTAACGTCTAACTAATAATATTATTCTTAATTGTGTTTTTTTGTTGGATTTTGAAAGAACCCCAACTTAACTGTCATTATATGTAACATCATTTGTTTCCTTTTACATTACACATACAGTAGACATTGTGTTACAATCTCTGTATATCTGAACTTCTAATGTGTTGTGCTCAGGTGTCATTACTTACATGAAAACATCTTTGTTTTTCACTCCTACCTTAGTTTTGTATTAATTTAAAATTAAGTCTCGGTTCTTTCAAAATCCAACAACAAAGCACAGTAACTTAAGAAACATAAATGTTATTTTACAAAACAGAACAACATCCCTGTTTAGTGACTGCTGGTACTGATGCTCCTCAGTCTCTGTGTTTGTGAAGATTCACACTCTGAGGCTTTCCTGTCTAAAATTAAAAAGCTGTGTTAGTTACTGGACAGAGTGAGCAGACATACAGTACAGTATTAAAGGCAGCAAAATATTTTAGATCAAGTAATAAATATGGGGAGGCTTTGTAGGAATTGTGCACAAATTACTTTGAAACTGAAGCCTCAGTAGTCTTACCTGTAGAAATAGTAAATCTAACATGAACTGCACATCATCTCGAATTGGAAATCTTAAAACAGAAGAAAAGAACATCCAGTTGTGTCTCAGAACGGGTACACTGGCATCTGTTCAGCCACATGGAAGGCTGGTTACCACCGGCATCCTGTAGGGTCAAGAAAAAAATACAATAAAGGGGCATTGTTTTCTAACTGCAGCAATAAGAAATAAGTTCTCTAAGGAGCAACCTCCTCCATTATATTCAGTTAAATGATGTATGTGTACTTCTATGCTTATAAACATGACATGACCAGCAGGTGCCCAGCCTGTCACTGTGCCACATCAGACGACATTACACTCTCTGATGGCTTTGGATATAAATTTTAAAATTGCCTGTTTTCAACCATGAATTTTTTCTACAAATAAGGTTAAAGAAATCCATTAACACTTTGTAATTGCTATATCATCCTGCTTTCTTGTTATAACTTAGTTGTTGCTACTCTTGTATGTAATATAGCCTTCATCATTATATTTTGTTAACTTTATTATGGAAAACTATTGCATTGATGTAATCTGATATCAACATAATAAAAAGATGGCTTTGGAGGGCACACTTTACACGGTAGTGTTAGTCTGCACTCTAATTCTATTCTAATTCGACACCTCGATTACATTGTTTTGAATATTAACGCCGTTCACTGTTTAAGATAAAAAAATGTGGACAAATGTTAAAAAAACACATCACCAGTGCTAATAGGGTATTACGAAATAAATGACATATATCTATTAATCCATTAACCAAACACGGAAAATGCTGTGATTTTATGATTAAACCACGAGATTACAGTGGTTTAACTAAAAAGTGATATACTTACAAAAAGCTGTAGATGTCCATTATAAAGTTCACAGACACCGTTGCATTTCATTTGCTCCTCTTCATTGAGCTGGAGTTAAATTTTCAGGCAACACATCTTCCATGCGTTCGAAAATTCAAAAGTTTCCATCTTTTCCAGTAACAAGTCCACTTACAGACGAAGTTAACGACAACACAAAATGACTCGCAAGTACAAGTCAAACCTGGCGAGTGGCGTGTGTACGTAAAACATCGACATCGCGCAGAACAAATCGGGCAGCGTCGTGAAATGAATTTTAATTAAGCAGAGACAAATCGGATGGGGACTCATGTGCAAGTAAAAGCAGATCGGACAGGAGTCGTAATAGTAAAAGCTCTGCATGCGTCTTTTTGGCGAAATAGGAGTAGGCACCGCAGATCGAGTAGCGACAACCAGGTGTGACACACACGCATAAGCAATAGAAAAACATTAAAACAAAAAATACACTTTCGACGCGGCCCGATCAGAACTGTGCATGCAGTACAACTTGACATTCACGGTATATACATTTTAGTTCCACATTAGTTGACCATAATAAAAATATTCATCCTGCAAAATAAGCGAGCAGCCTTTGTGGCGTAAGCGTTGATGTCAATGTTCGATCGCCGTAAAGCAGCTTAGGTGTGCACACCTGATGAGCCCAATTATGGCAGAACACATGCTTGTACTCTTTGTATTATTTAGCAGGTTTATATATATATATATATATATATATATATATATATATATATATATATATTGTAACAACTGGTAGTTGAGTATTGAAGTTCTGGGCTAAACTTTGCTGCGCACTTCCCCAGGCTATGGCTAGCGGAATGCCAGCACCATACGCCAGCTGTACCTAGCTCATTAAGTAGGCGAACACTCGTGTCCCATACACCGCACGACCCCGAGTGTCTCGATAAATAATTGCATAGATGGAATATCTAGCAAGACACAGCTCTGTCCTTTATTACCTCTTTAATAGAGCAGAGTCAAAACAAAGCTTAATACATGCAAGGCCATAGCCAAAGTCATTCATCAACATCTTTCTCCATAATGGTAACTGTTACACTTTTTATATACCTGGGCTGCAAATGACCCAAGCTCACCCAATTAACTGAAACATAAACATATAACATTTATAGTGCAAAAGAAATCGATTGCCTTGCTTAATTAACACAAAAAGTAAACTGTAACGAATACCCATAATGCACCATGCTGTTAATGCTGACTACCGGATCATTACATAGCCCCCAAGAGGGTTAGTGTCCCCACAACCCTAATCTCCCACAACAAAATCCAACAAATGTCCTGGCCGGCGACGGACACGCTTTCGGCCTTCCTGACGTTCTATCACCCGTGCCAGGCTCAGTCCTGAGTCCGTCATTGTCCGTCTCGGCACTGAGGGTGGATGATGGAGATCTACTCTGGTTCTCTGGTCCTTCTTGTACTGGGGTCAGTGGGTGATATGGTGCTAACCGGACCTTATGAAGCACCAACCGTCTGCCCGTCCAGGCATTCGGACCGGAAGACCACCTCCGAAATTTGGTCCAAAATCTCCCAGGTCCCTGCAATGATGGGTCAATTTGGGAGACAATCCCGCTTCCTTTGGGGGCAAAACACCCCTTTGTCCCTTGTCCCAGGGTCTGACCATGGGCCCGGGTGTCGTATGCCCGTTTCTGGCGGGCTCCAGCTCCTCGAGGGCCTCCCTTGCCAGCTGATGGAGGGTGCCCAGGCGCTCCTTCAACCGCCTTAAGTAGTCCAGTTCGGGCCACCAGCAATCTCAGGCTCAGGGCGAGGCCAAACACCAAATCCACTGGCATGCGAAGCTCTCTCCCGAACATCAGCCCGCCGTGTGCACTGACTTGACTCCTGTACTGCTGTTCTATCGCCCACAGGACCAGAGGAAATGCTGGTCCCAGTCTCTCTGGTGCTGACTGGTCAGGATTGCAAGCTGGATGGCCAGGAGTGCGGTTAAAAGCGCGACCAGTCCATCGCTTTGAGGGTGAAGGGGTGGTTCTGGTCTTCTTCACCCCAGCCGCTGGCACACTTCCCTGAACAACCGACTCTCAAAATTCCGCCTTGGTCACTATGAAGTTAGTCCGGCACTCGAGATCGGGTGAACATCTCATCCACTAACCGCTGGGCTGCTGTGGAGCACTCTGGTCAGGAACTGCATATGCCTCTGGCCATTTTGTAAAATAATTCATAGCGACCAAGACAAAGCGGTTTCCGGCTCGGTGAGAGGAAAAGGACCCAGGACATCCCCCCAATCCTCCATGGGTGCCCCGACTAGGTACTGCTGCAATGGCGGCGTGAGGCGTTGGCGGGTCCTTTCTGTGCGGTACAGACATCACAACAGTGAACATGCAGCTCTGCATCTTGCCAACACCCTGCAATAGAACCGCTCGCAGCGTCGCACTGTCTTAGCATTCCCAAAGTGGCGGATCCCGCTGCTCCATAAACCCAACGGAGGACCTCTGACCGTAGAGCATGGGGAACCAGAAGTTGCAGGCGGTCTTCCCCGTGGTGCTTGCCACCATCTGTAGACCACGCCATCGTGCAACTCCAGGTTGCCACACTGGGAGTGAAGTGACTGATCTCAGGCCCTGGGAGGACACGGTTTGCCAGTCTGGGCGTGCTTGGGTCTCCAGCCAGCCCTTTACCTTTACCAACCGGTCGTTTGCCTGCAGTTGCCTCAGCTGGTCAGTGGTGAGCAGCTCCCTCCCCATCAGTGTCACCTAGCCCTGCTGATGCTGATGATGGCCCAGACCTCTTCTTCCTGGCGACTGCAATACCGACACTCGTCGGTGAGGCATGGATGCCTGGAGGGCATCAGCATTGGCATGCTGCCGCCCTGGTCAGTGCTGTACCTCAAAATCGTATTCTTGGAGGATCTCCATCCGACTGGCCCTCTGGTTGCCGGAAATTTAACATCCAAGTAAGGTTAGCATGGTCAGTCCGAAGTGTGAACCTAGTACCCAAGAGGTAGGGCCTAAAGTGCCGTACTGCCAGGATCACTGCTAACAACTCCCCCCGGGTGACGCAGTAGTTTCTTTCTGGTCAACTGAGGCTGCAACTATAGTAGGCCACCACTCTCTCTCCAGTCTCCCCCCTCTGGGAGAGTACGGCCCCAACACCCACATTGCTAGCGTCAGGGTCCACAAGGAAAGGTTGGTTGGGGTCAGGGTAAGCCAGGACAGGTGCGCCGATGAGGGCGGCTTTTAGTTGCTGGAAGGCTGCTGCGCAGTCCTCAGACCACCAAACTGCTGGCCTTATTTGTCAGCTGGTGCAGGGGCTGGCAATGGTTGCAAAGTCTCTGACAAACCTTCTGTGTGCGAGCTAAGCCCAAAACTCGCAGGGTCAGTGATGTTGGCTGGTGGGGACAGTTGCTCACGGCAGCCACCTTCGCTGGGTGGTAGCCAACGCGTTCTCTAACCACGTGTCCCAGAAACTGGGTCTGTCGGGTGAGTAGGTTACACTTGGCGGGTTCAGCCAACCCGGCACTACGGATGGCCCAGGACCTCACATAAATTGTGAACAGCCTGGTCAAAGTCTTTGGCATGGACCAACAGATCATCCAAGTAGACTACACAGCGGGTTCGGGGAATGTCTTTAAGGACCCGCTCCATCAGTCTTTCGAAGGTGGCCGGCGTTACAAAGTCAAAGGCATCACCTTAAACTGCCACAGCCCTTGTCCGATGGTGAATGCAGTTTTGGGCGGTCCTCTGATGCCAGTTCTCTTGCAATACCCTGCGCCAAGTCCAGGTGCTGAACCAATAGGATCCAGCCACATAATCCAATGCATCATCGATGCGTGGCAGTGGTATGAATCGCTCGGTGACTGCATTTAGTCTGTGGAAATCACACAGGGCACCCCCCGGCCTGACTCCGAGGTCGTTTCCGGGATGATGTTGTCGAGACAGGGGACTTGGAGCAGGGCAGTCCCTGGCAAAGTGCCCTGGTTCTCCGCATCGAACAGCGGTCTATCTAATCTTGGCCTCCGTCGGGGTTGATGTTGTTTGAAGCGGCGACTGACCTCCACTTCCTCAGGCTGGTCCCCTTCACCCTCGTTCAACTGCTCTCGTCAGCCATCAAAGTTTCTTTTCCGTTTGATCTATTGTTGCAATTTCCCTCTTATGAGCAAATTGTGTTTGTTAAAAACTATCTTTAGATGTCAATTATTATTAATAAAATTGCCATTTGTCTTAAGGCATCAGGTTTACAAAACCTAATATATTTCTATAAAACTGGTTAGATACATGATTCTTTTTCAAACAAAGAAAAGTAATAGTAAAGCTCTCGCATCTGGCAAATCAGGTAGCAGATCCAGTGCTACCGATCTGCGGTGCCTACCGATTCTTGGCGCTATGCACATGCATCGCAGAGCTTTGCTATACGACCCTGTCCGATCTGCGTTTTTACATTGCGACATGAGTCCCCATCCGATTTGTCCGCAAGCGCTCTGCTAATTAAAAATTAAATTCACGGCGCTGCCGATTTGTTCTGCGCGATGCGAATGTTTTCGACACACGTCACTCGTCAGGTTTGACTTGTACTTGCGAGTCATTTTTGTGTTGTCGTTTAACTCCGTCTGTAAGTGGACTTGTTACTGGAAAAGATGGCAACTTCTGATTTTATAGCGTCATGGAAGATGTATGGCCTGAAAAATTTAACTCCAGTCGAATGAAGAGGGCCGAAATAAAATGCGCGTGTGTCTATGAACTTTATAATGGCCATCTACAGCTTTTTGTAAGTACATCACTTTTAGTTAAACCACTTCGTAATCTCGTGGTTTAATCGTAAAAATCACAGCATTTTCCGTGTTTGGGTTAATGGATTAATAGATGTATGTCATTTATTTCGTAACACCCTATTAGCATTTGGTGATGTGTTTCTTTTTAACATTTGTCCATTTTTTTATATTAAAGAATGACGCGTGCTAATAATTAAAAAAACAATGTAATCGAGGTGTCGAATTAGGAATAGAATTAGGAGTGCAGGACTGACACTTCGACCGGTGTAAAGTGTGCCCTCCAAAGCCATCTTTTTATTATGTTGATATCAGATTACATCAATGCAATAGTTTTTCCATAATAAAGTTAACAAAATACAATGATGAAGGCTATATTACATACAAAAGTAGCAACAACTAAGTTATTACAAGAAAGCAGGATGCAGATAATAGCATTACAAATTGTTAATGGATTACTTTAACCTTATTTAGTAGAAAATAATTCCATTGTTGAAAACAGGCAATTTTAAAATTTATATCCAAAGCCATCAGAGAATGTGGTGTCGTCTGATGTGGCACAATGACAGGCTGAGGCTTCTGCTGTTGTCACGTGTTATAAAGCATAAGTTCACATACATACATTTAACTGAATATAATGGAGAGCCTTGCTCCTTAGAAATAACAATTCTTATTGCTGCAGTTTGAAGTACAATGCCCCTTTATTGTATTTTTCTCTTGATCCTATATGATGCCCGGTGGTAACCAGCCTTCCATGTGGCTGAACAGATGCCAGTGTGCCCGAATTTTTGAGACACAACTGGATGTCCTTTTCTTCTGTTTTTAAGATTTCCAGTTCGAGATGATGTGCAGTTCATGTTAGATTTGCTCTTTCTACAGGTAAGACAACTGAGGCTTCCAGTTTCAAAAATATTTTGTGCAATTCCTGCAAAGCCTCCCATATTTATTACTTGATTGGTAATATTTTGCTGCCTTGAATACTGTACTGTATGTCTGCTCACTCTGTCTAGTAACTAACATGGCTTTTTAACTTTAGACAGAAAGCCTCAGAGTGTGAATCCTCACAAACACAGAGACTGAGGAGCATCAGTCCCAGCAGTCACTAAACAGGGATGTTGTTCTGTTTTGCAAAATAAGTTTATTTTCTTAAGTTACTGTGCTTTGTTGTTGGATTTTGAAAGAACCGAGACTTAATTTTAAATTAATACAAAACTAAGGCAGGAGAGAAAAACAAAGATGTTTTCATGTAAGTACTGACACCTGAGCACAACACATTAGAAGTTCAGATATACAGAGATTGTAACACATTGTCTACTGTATGTGTAATGTAAAAGGAAAAAATGATGCTACATACAATGACAGTTAAGTTGGGATCTTTCAAAATCAACAAAAAACACAATTAAGAATAATAATTATTAGTTAGGCGTTACTCTAAGCAGACCTTTATCTATTGTGATGGTTTACTTTGGTAATAATTGATCTACAGGTGAACCAAGAAAAAGGCAGAATAAGAAGTAAAGTACATTTTATTAATGTTTGAACTCCGTGGTGAATATCTACTGTGTTTATGTTTTTAACAGTTACAGTGAAGTAGAAAGAGTCCGTAGTGTTACGGGGCAGCAATTAAAGAAGGACGGAGAAATTTGTGCCATTTGAAGTAGCGCCTGCCCTCCTGACACTTCTAGAATCCTCCATCTCAATCTCTGGTCTGATCTGCTGTGCCTTTGCCAAGTGATCACTAAGGTATTGCCTTTTTGTCTCGGTCTCATTACACTGGCTGTCTGTCTCACTTAGAATTGGTTTTAAGGTTCTATTAAATAATTAGAAGGCTTTGAGTATTTTAGACCCTACCTGTTTTTTCGAGTGTCTGCTCTGAACATTTCTTTTCTCAAACGTTACTTTGCTTTTTATTCCAAGATCAACCATAAAACTGGCAGCTTTCTGTACTATTTACAACAAAATCTGGAGTCCGTTGCCAAGAGAAGTGCCAGGCTACATATGTCAAGCATTTCGAAAAAACTTCAACAAACCCACTTTTCTAATTTGGCTTTTTCTTAGTGACTTGCATTGGTTGTAAGAGATTAGAAATGGTACTGTGTACACTTTGTAAGCTCTGTACTGGGCACTAACATCTGCTGTGTTTCACTGTTGTTTTTTCCCAGTTTATTGCAGTGGTGCCCCCCTGCGTCTCCACCGTCTGTTACATCAACTCCAACTGCCTGTGACAGAAGAAAAGTTCACAAAACGTCCTGAAATGGAATTGTGATTAGACTGGGACGGCCACAATTATGTATGCTGGGATGTGCAGAGGTGGTCTGTGTGGGCTTTAGCTTGGGACCCCAGAGGTTTATTATCTCAGTATCCTTGAAGGCTGCAAGTTTGTCTTTGTCCCACAATTTGACCAGGCAGTGTATTTATTACAAGGACAAGGACCCCTCCATTTGCTTCTTATTTACTTTTATAATGCCTTCAATTTTCTTTGTAACTGTATATTTTTGTGGAGCAATTTGAGCTACACTTGTAAGCAAAGGTAATGTAGAAATATTATTACTGAATAAATGTTAAAGGACAGATCAGGAAAACGTCAGTTTAAATAGAACAAATTTTATGGAATATTGCTGGATAAGAACTCTGACTCAGAGTAGCATCTTGTTCATAAAGCTAAAATAGCATTTTTCCTTTTTTGACAAATTTAGTGATTCACTTTTATTGTGTTCAAAACCTTGGCTAACATTTTTTTTTAAATACTAAGGTAAAAATCTGTAAATATATTTGTGTTCTCCTTCCTAATACTTTTTAACACCACCCTTGTTGGCCATTTTCATTGTAGTTGTGTTCTAGTTAAATGCATTTACCATTTATACATCTTTATGATTACTGAATTTTCTACTCATAATATATTGTCAGGGATGCCAGGGGCCATGACCCGGCCGGGACGCCAGGAGGGACCGGAAGGGTCAGAGTCCTGCCTGGATCACGTGGGGTTTGCCTTCCGGGTTGCTTTGGGGGCCTCGGGTCAAGGGCATGGAAGCCCTTCCTGTAGGAGCCGTGGTCACCGCCAGGAGGCGCCCCAATGCTGCAGGGACTTGTTTCCCCAGCACTCCCGCCACACCAGGAAGTGCTGGGGGAAGACTTTGGAGGATGCCGGAGGCAGCGGGAGGACAGCGGCACTTCCGCCACACTGGGCGTGGCAGAAAAGATTGCGGGAACACCTGGGGCTCATCCGGTCCTCTATAAAGGGCCGTCTCCATTCATTCGAGCTAGAGTCGGGTGGAAGAAGGGCGAGGCAGAAGAGAGTGGAGCGCCGAGAAGAAGGCATTATGAGCAGGACTGAGTGTCATTTTGGGGTTTGTGCACTTTATGGACTTTGGACTGGGTCTGCGTGACCATTATTATTTGTGTAAATATTGTAAATAAGCGTGTGGTGGTATTTAACAACATGTCCGCCTGTCTGTGTCGGGCAAAGTTCACATCTGGCTACGGGATCTCCGCCTGTTTCAAGGGGACCTGTATATCACAAATTTGTGTGACAGCCGGCGCGGACTGAGCCG
>NW_024385288.1:0-17632 GCF_016835505.1 Polypterus senegalus
TCTCAAACTCACTTTTGAAATCCCCCTTTTACTTGCATTGGGCCAAATCTAAGTTAGTGAAACTCAATGAAACTTAACTTCTATGTTGTTAAACCACTTGAAAAACATCAGCGACATAGTTTTTTTACAGAAATGAACTGTTTTGAACAGATTCCTGGTGGAAAACAAGGCGTCACACATGTGTACACAAAGTTATTTTCAGGCCCTGATACGCGTTATGGTGAAATAAGGTTACCTTCAACTCTAGCAGCTGTGTAAAAGTCAAAATACTCTGGTAAAAGCAGTTCAAATGATGAAATCCCAGTACCCTTATGGTTAAGAACTGTTTGGATTGTTTCCCACTGTTTTCAAAGTGCAATTCAACATCTCAAACTCACCTTTTGACATTCCAATTGAGTTGCATTGTGCAAAAACTGAAGTTGAATTAAATTTAATGAGTCTTAACTTCTATGATGTGAAACCACTTAAAAACACATCTGCGACATAGTTTTTTACAGAAATGAACTGTTTTGAACAGTTTCCTGGTGGAAAACAAGGTGTCACACATGTGTACACAAAGTGATTTTCAGCCCTTGAACAGCGTTATGGTGAATTCAGGTTACCTTCAACTCTAACTCTGTGGAAAGTCAAAATACTCTGGTAAAGGCAGTTCTAAATGATGAAGCCCCAGTACCCTTATGGTTAAGAACTGTTTGGATGGTTTCACAACTGTTTTTCAAAGTGCACTTCAACATCTCAAACTCACTTTTGAAATCCCTTTGACTGCATTGGGCCAAATCTAAAGTTCAGTGAAACTCAATGAGTCTTAACTTCTATGTTGTGAAACCACTTGAAAAACATCAGCTACATAGTTTTTTACAGAAATGAACTGTTTTGAACAGTTTCCTGGTGGAAAACAAGGCGTCACACATGTTATTGCACAAAGTGTTTTCAGGGTCTTTAAAAAGTGTTATGATGAAGTCAGGTTACCTTCAACTCTAACTCTGTGGAAAGTCAAAATACTTCTAGTAAAAACGATTCACAAATGATGAAACCCCCAGTACCCCTTGTGGTTAAGAACTGTTTGGATGGTTTCCCAACTGTTTTTCAAGTGCAATTCCAGCATCTCAAACTCAGCTTTTTTTGAAAATCCTATTGAGTTGCATTGGGCAAAAACTTAAGTTGAGTTAAATTTAATGAGTCTTAACTTCTATGTTGTGAAAGTTGAAACACTTGAAAAACATCTGCGACATAGTTTTTTACAGAAATGAACTGTTTTGAACAGTTTCCTGGTGGAAAACAAAGGCGTCACACGTAATATTACACAAAGTGAATTTCAGGCCTGAAGCGGCGTTATGGGTGAAATTAGGTTAGCATCTTCAACTCTAGCAGCTGTGTAAAGTCAAAATGCTATAGTAAAACAGTTTCTAAATGATAAAATCTGAGCGCATATGGTTAAGAACTGTTTGGATGGTTTCAACTGTTTTCATAGTGCACTTCACATCTTAAACTCACTTGCAATCCCATTAACACAATGTGGACAAAAACTTGCAAGTTGAGTGAAACTCAATGATCATAACTTCTATGTTGTGAAAACACTTGAAACACTTCTGCGACATAGTTTTTACAGAAATGAACTGTTTTTGAACAGTTTCCTGGTGGAGAAAACAAGGCGTCACACATGTGGCCTGAAGTTATTTCAGGCTTTCGAAACGTTATAATTGAAATAAGGTTCCTTCAGCTCTGCGGCTGTGTAAGAATCAAAATACTCTGGTAAAAGCAGTTCTAAATGATGAAATCCCGATACCACATATAGTTGGGGCTTGTTTGGATAGTTTCCCAACTGTTTTTTCAGTGCACTTCAACATCTCAAACTCAGCACTTTTTAGAAATCTCGCGACTTGCATTGGGCCAAATCTAAAGTTTAGTGAAATAAGTGGTCTTAACTTCTATGTTGTGAGACCACTTGAAAAACATCAACCAACATAGTTTTTACAGAAATGAACTGTTTTGAACAGTTTCTGAGTGGGAAAACAAGGCATCACACATGTATAAACAAGTTATTTTCCAGGCCCTGAAGCGTTATAGTGAAATAAGGTTTACCTTCAACTCTACGGCTGTGTAAGTCAAAATACTCTGAGTAAAAACAGTTCTAAAATGATTAAGTCCCATTGCCCTTGTAGTTTAGAACTGTTTGGATGGTTTCCCAACTGTTTTCATAGTGCACTTCACATCTTAAACTCTCACTTTTGAAATCCATTTAACTTGCAATGGACAAAACTGAAGTTGAGTGAAACTCAATGAGTCTGCTTCTATATTTGTGAAACCACTTGAAAAACATCAGCGACATAGTTTTTACAGGAAATGAGCTAAAACGAACAGTTTCCTGGTGGAGAAAACAAAGATGTCACATATTACTCAAAAGTTGTTTTCCAGGTCTTGAAAAGTGTTATTATGAATTCAGGTTACCTTCAGCTCTAACTCTGTGAAAGTCAAAATACTCTGGTAGAGCGGTTCTAAATGATGAAACACCAAGTACCCATATGGTTAGGAATCCTGTTTGGATGGTTTTCACAGCTGTTTTTCAAAGTGCGCTTTAACATCTCAAACTCGCACTTTTTGAAATCCCCTTTGACTTACGTGGGCCAAATCTAAAAGTTGATTAAACTAATGAAGTCTTACTTTGCTATGTTGTGAAAGCCATAGAAACACAGCATCTCACGACATAGTTTTTACAGAAATGAACTGTTTTGAACAGTTTCCTGGTGAAGCTAGTCACAGATGTATGCTAAAGATTTTCAGGTCTTTAAAAAGTGTTAGCAGTGAAGTCAGGTTACCTTCAACTCTCTAACTTCTGTGGAAAGTCAAAATACTCTGGTAAAGGCAGTTCTAAATAGTGAAACCCCTGACGCACGCTTGGTTAAGAACTGTTTGGATGGTTTCCCAACTGTTTTTCAAAGTGCAATTCAACATCTCAAACTCAGCTTTTGAAAATCTATTGAGTTGCATTGGGCAAAATTCAGTTGGGGTGTAAATTTAATGAGTCTTAACTTCTATGTTGGCCGAGGTTTCGAGAAAACTTGCGCGAAACACATAAACATAAATTTTGCACACCGAAATGAGGGCCTAGACACAGACAGTTTCCTGGTGGAAAACAAGTACGTCACATGTGTACACAAAGTGAATTTCAGGCCCTGAAGCGGCGTTATGGTGAAATAGGAGGTTGCACCTTCAGCTCTAGCGCTGTGTAAAGTCAAAGAATACTCTGTAGTAAAAGCAGTTCTAAATGATGAAATCCCCAGTACCTTATGGTTAAGAACTGTTTGGACGGTTTCCCTACTGTTTTTCAAAGTGCACTAAAATGCCAGCTCACCTTTTGATACCCAATGCTTTTACGTGGAAAACTGGTTAGTGAGCTCAGTCTTAACTTCTGTGGCTGTGAAACCACTTGTTATCTGTGACATAGTTTTTACAGAAATAAACTGTTTTAGACAGTATCCTGGTGGAGAAAACAAGCCGTCACACATGTGCAATACACAAACTGATTTTTCCGGCCATGATCACAGCGTTATGGTGAAATAAGGTTACCTTCGCTCTAGCAGCTGTGTAAAGTCAAAATACTCTGGTAAAAGCAGTTTAAACTGTTGGATCACAGTACCCTTATGGTTAAGAAATGTTTGATGGTTACTATTTTCAATTACAATTCAACATCCTCATTCAGCTTTTGAAAATCCTATTGAGTTGCATTGGTAAAATCTGATTGAGTTAAATTTAATGAGTCTTAACTATGAAGCGAGTTAAGAGCACTTTTGACATACGTTATGATTTTAGAAATGAACTGTGAACGTTCCTGGTGGAAAAAGAGCGTCACAAATGTGTACACAAAGTGAATTTTCAGGCCCACCGACTGTTTATGGTGAAACCAAGTTGCCTTCAACTCCTAGCAGCTGTGTAAAAGTCAAAAATACTATGGTAAAAACAGTTCTAAATGATAAAATCTGACACACATATGGTTAAGAACTGTTTGGTGGTTTCCAACAACATATAATTACCCACTTCACTCTTGTTCTTTAAAATCCCCATTAACACGTGAATGAAAACTGGCAGTTGGTGAAACTCTCAATGAGTCCTTAACTTCTGTGTTGGCGACCGCGGCAGCTACTAGACGCCTGTTTTTGCAGAGGCGAACTGTTTGAACAGTTTCCTGGTTGAAAACAAGGCGTCACACATCTGCTCTAAGATTATTTTAGGCCTGGCATTGCGGTAGTAGTTTCTTCAGCTCTAGCAGCTGTGGCAATTCAAATACTCTGGTAAAAACAGTTCTAAATGATTAAATCCCCAGTACCCTTATGGTTAAGAACTGTTTGGATGAACTTTTCAGCGACTTTTCATAGTGCGCTTCACATCTGCAAACTCTTTGAAATCACCTTGACTTGCATTGGGCCAAATCAAAGGTGGGTGACTCAATGAGTCTCTTAACTTCTATGATGTGAAACCACTTGAAAAACATCGAACATAGTTTTTACAGAAATGAACTGGTACAGCAGTTTCGTGGAAACAAGGCGTCACACATGTGTGTACACAAAAGTTATTTTCTAAGTCCCTGAAGCGTTATGGTGACTAAGTTACCTTCAGCTCTAGCATTTATTATAGATCAAAATACTCACGGTAAAAAGCAGTTAAAAATAGTGAAATCCCGATACCTAATGGTTTTAAGAACTGTTTACCGGTAACTTCAGCACATTTTTTCAAAGTACAATTCAACATCTCAAATACTTTTGAGTTCCTATTAAGTTTCATTGGGCAAAAACTGAAGTTGAGTTAAATTTAATGAGTCTTAACTTCTATGTTGTGAAACCACTTGAAACACATCTGCGACATAGTTTTTTACTAAAAATGAACTGTTTTGAACAGTTTCCCTGTGGTGGAAAACAAGCGTCACACGTAATACACAAAGTGATTTTAGGCCTGGCTTTAGCGTTATGTGAATAAGTTGCCTTCCAACTCTAGCAGCTGTGTAAAGTCAAAAATGCTATAAGTAAAACAGTTCCTAAAATGATGAAATCTAATTACCCTTATAGTTTAAGAACTGTTTGGATGTTTTTCTGACTTCTTTCAAAATTACACTTCATCTTAAACTCTACACTTTTTGAAATCCCCATTAACTTGCAATGGACAAAACTGAAGTTGAGTCATGACTCAATGAGTGCTAACTTCTATGTTGTGAAACCACTTGAAACTATGCATGACATAGTTTTACAAGAAATGAATTTCATTTTAGAACCTTTCCTGGAAACAAGCCGTCTAGATTTGTACACAAAGTTGTTTTCAGGTCTTTAAAAGAGATGTTACTCAGTGAGAGATCAGGTTACCTTCAACTCTAACTCTGTGGAGAAGTCAAATACTCTATTTAAAAGGTTCTAAATGAGTAAAACCCTCAGGTACCCTTATGGTTAAGAACTATTTGGATAGTTTCCCAACTATTTTTCAAAGTACAATTTAAACATCTCAAAACTCAGCTTTTGAAAATCCTATTGAGTTGCATTGGGCAAAAACAAGTTGAATTAAATTGTGAGTCTTAACTTCTATGTTGTGGTTGAAACACTTGAAACACATCTGCGACATAGTTTTTACAGAAATGAACTGTTTTGAACGGTTCCTGGTTGAAAAGAAAACAAAGTACATATGTGTATACAAAGTTTTCAGTACACAAACGCGTTATGAGTGAAATAAGGTTACGCTGAAACTCTAGCATTTGTGTAAAGTCACAAAATACTCTGGTAAAAGCAGTTCTAAATGATAAATCCCAGTACCCTTATAGTTAGACATTTGGATAGTTTCCCAACTGTTTTTCAAAAGTGCACTTCAAGATCTCAAATTCACTTTTTGAAATCATGACTTGCATTGGGCCAAAATCTAAAGGATTAAATTAAAACTCAATGAGTCTTAACTTCTATGTTGTGAAACCACTTGAGAAAAACATCAGCGACATAATTTTTAGAGGCGACTGTTTTGACCAGTTTCTGGTGACAGGAAAACAAAAGTCACACATGTGTGCACACAAGTTATTTTCAATTCCCTGAAACGCTATATGGTGAAATAAGGTTACCTTCAACTCTAACGCTGTGTAAAGTCAAAATACTCTGTAAAAAGCAGTTCAAAATGATGAAATCCCCAGTACCCTATGGTTAAGAACTGTTTGGATCGCTTTCCCACTGTTTTCAAAGTGTAATTCAACATCTCAAAACTCAAGTTTGAAATTTCCATTGAGTTGCATTGGGCAAAAACTGAAGTTGAGTTAAATTTAATGAGTCTTAGCTTCTATGTTGTGAAAGTTGAAACCACTTGAAACACATCTCTTTATATAGTTTTTGCTACAGAATGAACTGGTTTTGAACAGTTTCCTGGTGGAAAAACAAGGCGTCACAAATGTATACAAAAAGTGAATAAGGGCCCACAGAAAGCAGGCTTATGGTGAAATAAGGTTACCTTCAACTCTAACGCTGTGTAAAGTCAAAATACTATAGGTAAAAGCAGTTCTAAATGATGAAATCCCCAGTACCACTTATGGTTAAGAACTATTTGGATTGGCTTCTAACTGTTTTTTCATAGTGCACTTCAACATCTCAAATGGGCTTTTTGAAATCTTTTGACTTTTGTTGTGACAGGCTGAAGTTGAGTGAAACTCAATGAGTCTTAACTTCTATGTTGTGAAACCACTTGAGAAACATCAGCGACCATAGTTTTTACAGAAATGAACTGTTTTGACCAGTTTCCTAGTGGAAAACAGGAGCGTCCGCACATGTGTACACAAAGTTATTTTCAGTCCCTGAAACGCCAAGTATGGTGAAATAAGGTTACCTTCAACTCCTAACGCTGTGTAAAGTCAAATAAATTTGGTAAAGAGCAGTTCAAAATAGTGATGGTCCCCAGTACCCCTTATGAGTTGAGAACTGTTTGGATGGTTTCCCCACTGTTTTTCAAAGTGCACTTCAACATATCAACTCACCTTTTGAAATTCCGATTGAGTTGCATTGGGCAAAAAACTGAAGTTGAGTTAAATTTAATGAGTCTTAACTTCTGTGTTGTGAAGGCTCACTTGAAACACATCTGCTTGATAGTTTTTTACAGAAATGAACTGTTTTGAACAGTTTCCTGGTGAAAACTCAAGGCGTCACAAATGTGTACAAAAGAAGTGAATTTCAGGCCCTGAAGCGCGTATGGTGAAATAATTTGCGCTGGCTCTCGCTCCGCAAAGTCAAAATACCTAGTAAAACAGTTCTAAATGATGAAATCCCAGTACCCTTAAGTGGACTGAATTTTGGATGGTTTCCCAACTGTTTTTCAAAGTGCACTGCATCTTAAACTCACTTTTGAAATCCCATTAACAATGGACAAAAACTGAAGTTGAGTGAAACTCAATGAGTCTTAACTTCTATGTTGTGAAACCACTTGAAAACATCTGTGACATAGTTTTACAGAAATGAACTGTTTTGACATTTTCCTGAGTGGGGAAAGCAAGCGTCACGAATGTTGGCCACCTGGTGTTTTCAGGTCTTTAAAGTGTTATGAGTGAAGTCAGGTTACCTTCAACTCTAACTCTGTAGATCCATCTCTGGTAAAAGGCAGTTCTAAATGATGGAAACCCCAGTACCCTTATGGTTAAGAAATGTTTGGATGGTTTCCCAACTGTTTTTCAAAGTTGCAATTCAACATCTCAAACTCAGCTTTTAGAAAATCCTATTAGAGTTGCATTGGGCAAAAACTTAAGTTGAGTTAAATTTAATGAGTCTTAACTTCTATGTTGGCAGAAAGTTGAAACACTTGAAACACATCTGCGACATAGTTTTACAGGAAATGAACTGTTTTTGAACAGTTTCCTGGTGGAAAACAAGGCGTCACACATGTGTACACAAAGTGAATTTCAGGCCCTGGAAAAGCGGCGTTATGGTGAAATAAGGTTACCTTCAACTCTAGCAGCTGTGTAAAGTCAAAATACTATGGTAAAAACAGTTCTACGTAATTAAATCCCAATTACCCTTATGGTTAAGAACTGTTTGGATGGTTTCCCAACTGTTTTTTCATAGTGCATACATCTTAAACTCACTTTTTGAAATCCCATTAACTTGCAATGGACAAGCACAGAGTTGGAGTGAAACTCAGTGAGTCT
Organism: Polypterus senegalus; assembly: GCF_016835505.1. Lineage (NCBI taxonomy): Eukaryota > Metazoa > Chordata > Cladistia > Polypteriformes > Polypteridae > Polypterus > Polypterus senegalus. The sequence continues at coordinate 8,150 of NW_024385288.1, forward strand.
GCTTCTAAGTTGTAGAAAACACTTGAAATAAAAGAACTACTTGTTATAGTTTTTACAGAAATGAACTGTTTTTGACCAGTTTCTAATTGGAAAACAAGGCGTCACGTATGTACACAAAGTTAAATTTCAGTCCCACCGGCGTTATGGTGAAATAAGGTTACCTTCAGCTCTAACGCTGTGTAAAGGTCAAATACTCTGGTAAAGCGGTTAAGTGGTAAATCCCCAGTGCCCTTATGGTTAAGAACTGTTTGGATGGTTTCCTGTTTTCAAGTGCAATTCAACATATCAAACTCACCTTTTGAAATTCGATTAGTTGCATTGGGCAAAAACTGAAGTTGAGTTAAATTTAATGAGTCTTAACTTCTATGTTGTGAAACCACTTAAAAACACATGCGACATGGTTTTCACAGAAATAATTTGTTTTGAGACAGTTTCACCAATTGTTAATAAAACAAAATCACATGTACACAAAATAATTTTCAGCCCTTGAAGCAGCGTTATAGGTGATTCGAGTTACAGCTAACTCTAACTCTGTGGAAAGTCAAAAATACTATGGTAAAAGCAGATCCAAATGATGAAATCCCAGTACCCTTATAGTTAGAACTGTTTGATGGTTTCCTCAACTGTTTTCAAAGTGCAATTCAACATCTCGACTCACTTTTTGAAATTCCTATTGAGTTTCATTGGGCAAAAAGCAGAAGTTGGAGTTAAATTTAATGAATACTTCGCTTTATGACGACCACTTGACTACATCTGTGACATAGTTTTTTACAGAAATAGACTGTTTGAACATTTTCCTGGTGGAAAACAAGCCGTCACAGATATTGTACACAAAGGATTGTTTTCAGGTCTTTAAAAGTGTTATGATGAAGTCAGGGTTTACCTTCAACTCTAACTCTGTGGAAAGTCAAATACTCTGGTAAAGGCAGTTCTAAATGATGAAACCCCGGTATTTTTCGCTATGGTTGGAAAAGCTGTTTGGTTGGTTTCCCAACTGTTTTTCAAAGGGAGTGCAATTCAAACATCCAAACAAACTTTTGAAAAATCCTATTGGAGTTGCATTGGGTAAAAACTTAAGTTGAGTTAAATTTAATGAGTCATGCTTCTATGTTGTGAAAGTTGGAAACACTTGAAGCACATCTGCGACATAGTTTTTTACAGAAATGGAGCCTGAGCGACAGTTTCCTGGTGAAAATAGTCACACATGTGTACACAAAGAAATTAATTTCAGGCCCTGAAGCAGCGTTATGGTGAAATAAGGTTAATAACTCTAAGCTGTGTAAAAGTCAAAATACTATGGTAAAACAGTTCTAAATGATAAATCCCCAGTACCCATATGGTTAAGAACTGTTTGGATGGTTTCTAACTGTTTTCATAATTACACTTCATCTTAAACTCACTTTTGGAAATCCCATTAACTTGCAATGGACAAAAACTGAAGTTAGTGAAACTCATTGGAATATACTTCTATGTTGTAGAAAACTCTTGAAATAAAACTGCGACGCAGTTTTTACAGAATTAACTGTTTTTGTACAGTTTCCTGTTGGAAAACAAACCGTCACACATGTGTACACAAAGTTGTTTTCAGGTCTTGAAAAGTGTTATGATGAATTTCGGTTACTTTCAACTCTATCTGTGGATAGTCAAATACTCTGGTAAAACGGTTTCTAAATGATGAAGCCCCAATTGCCCTTATGGTTAAGAGCCTGTTTTGATGAACTTTACACAGCCTGTTTTCGGTGCGCTAACATTAATACTTTTGAAATCCCTTTGACTTGCATTGGGCCAATCTAAGTTGGGTGACCAATGGTCTTAACTTCTATGTTGTGAAACCACTTAAAACACATGTGACATAGTTTTTACAGAAATGAACTGTTTTGAACAGTTTCCTTGTAGAAAAACAAGCCGTCACAGATGTGTACCTAAGATATTTCAGGTGCTTGAAAAGTGTTATGATGAAGTCAGGTTACCTTCAACTCTAACTCTGTGGAAAGTCAAAATACTCTGGTAAAGGCAGGTCCTAAATGATGAAACCCTAGTACCCTTATGGTTGGGCTTTTTGGATGGTTTCCCAACTGTTTTCAAAAGTGCAATTCAACATCTCAAACTCAGCTTTTAGAAAATCTATTGAGTTACGTGGGCAAAAACTGATTTAGATTCAATTGTGAGTCTTAACTTCTATATTTGTGAAAGTTGAAACACTTGAAACACATCTGCGACATAGTTTTTTGCACAGAAATGAACTGGTTTTGAACGGTATCCTAATTGGAAAACAGGCGTCACATGTGTTAAAAAGTGAATATTAGGCCTGAAGCAGCGTTTATAGGTGAATTCAGGTTACCTTCAACTCTATACTTGCTATGTAAAAGTCAAATGCTCTGGTAAAAGCAGTTCTAAATGATAGAAATCCCCAGTACCCTTAAGGTTAAGAACTGTTTGGATGGTTTCCCAGCTGTTTTTCAAAGTGCACGCTTCAACATCTCAAATTCAGAATCCCCATGACTTGCATTGGGCCAAATCTAAAGTTGAGTGAAACTCAATGAGTCTTAACTTCTATGTTGTGGAAACCACTTGAGAAACATCAGCGACATAGTTTTTACAGAAATGACTATTTGACCAGTTTCTAGTGGAAAACAAAGCGTCACACATGTACACAAGTTATTTTCAGTCCCGCAAAGAAGCGTTATATGGTGAAATAAGGTTACCTTCAGCTCTAACGCTGTAAGTCAAAATACTCTGGTAAAGCAGTTTCAAAATGATGAAATCCCAGTACCCTTATGAGGACAGAACTGTTTGGATGTTTACCCTCTCATTTTTCAAAATTGCAATTCAACATATCAAACTCACCTTTTTGAAAATTCCGATTGAGTTGCATTGGGCAAAAACTGAACTTGAGTTAAATTTTAATGAGTCTTAACTTCTATGTTGTAGAAACTGCCGAAACCATCTGCACGCCGTTTTGCGAAATGGAGCATTTGAACAGTTTCCTGGTGGAAAACAAAGGCGTACAAAATATGTACAAAAAGGTGAATTTCAGGCCCTGAAGCGGCGTTATGGTGAAATAAGGTTACCTTCAACTCCTAGCAGCTGTGTAAAGGATCAAAAATATAAGTAAAACAGTTCTAAATGATGAAATCCCCAGTATACCCTTATGGTTAAGAACTGTTTGGATGGTTTCCCAACTGTTTTTCAAGGTGCACTTGCATCTTAAACTCTTTTGAAATCATTAACTTACAATGGACCAAAACGGAAGTTAGTGAAACTCAATGAGTCTTAACTTCTATATGTTGTTGTGAAACCACTTGGAAACACATCTGCGTACTAGTTTTACAGAAATGAACTGAACGACCATTTTACTGGTGGGAAAACAAGCCGTCACAGATGTGTACACAAAAGTTGTTTTCAGGTCTTTAAAAGTGTTATGATGAAGTCAGGTTACCTTCAACTCTAACTCTCGGCTGAGAGAGTCAAAAATACTCTAGGTAAAGGCAGTTCTAAATGATGAAACCCCACTTATGGTTGAAAATGGCGGATTGGTTTCCCAACTGTTTTCAAGGTACAATTCAACATCTCAAACTCAGCTTTTTTGAAAATCCTATTGAGGTTGCATTGGGCAAAAAGCTTAAGTTGATTAAATTTATGAGTCTTAACTTCTGTATTTGTAGTTGAAACACTTGAAGTACATCTCTGCGACATAGTTTTTACAGGAAATGAACTGTTTTGAACAGTTTCCTGGTGGAAAACAAAGAACGTCACACATGTGTACACAAAGTGAATTTCAGGCCTGAAGCGGCGTTATGGTGATAAAAAGGTTACCTTCAACTCTAGCGCTGTGTAAAGTCAAAATACTATAGTTAAAACAGTTCTAAATGATAAAATCCCCAGTACCCTTATGGTTAAGAACTGTTTGGATGGTTTCCCAACTGTTTTTCTAGTGCACTTCACATCTTAAACTCACTTTTTGAAATCCCCATTAACTTGCAATGGACAAAAACTGAAGTTGAGTGAAACTCAATGAGTCTTAACTTCTAAGTTGTGAAACCACTTGGTAAAACTGCGACATAGTTTTTACAGAAATGAACTGTTTTGACCAGTTTCTAGTGGAAAACAGAAGTCACACATGTACACAAAGTTATTTTCAGTCCACTGACAGCGTTATGGTGGCTCAAGTTACCTTCATATAAAGCTGTGCCGTCATAAAAATACTCAGTAAAAGCAGTTCAAAATGATGAAATCCCAATTGCCCTTATGGTTAAGAACTGTTTGGATGGTTTCCCCACTGTTTTTCAAAAGTGCAATTCAACATATCAAACTCACCTTTTGAAATTCGATTGAGTTGCATTGGGCAAAAAGACTCATTGAGTTAAATTTAATGAGTCTTAACTTCTATGTTGTGAAACCACTTAAAACACATCTGCACGACATAGTTTTTACAAGAAATGAACTGTTTTGAACAGTTTCCTGAAAATTGTATAAAACAAAGGCGTCACATGTGTACACAAAATGATTTTCAGCCCTTAAGCTTGGCGTTGGTGAATTCAGGTTACCTTCAACTCTAACTCTGTGGAAAGTCAAAATACTATGGTAAAAGCAGTTCTAAATGATAAAATCCCAGTACCCTTATGGTTAAGAACTGTTACGATGGTTTTCTCAACTGTTTTCAAAGTGCAATTCAGCATCTCAAACTCCTTTTTGAAATTCCTATTGAGTTTCATTGGGCAAAAACTGAAGTTGAGATAAATTTAATGAGTCTTAACTTCTATGTTGTCAGAAACCACTTGAAACACATCTGTGACATAGTTTACAGAAATGAACTGTTTGAACATTTTCCTGGTGGAAAACAAGCCGTCCTGAATGTGTACCCAAAGTTGTTTTCAGGTCTTTAAAGTGTTATGATGAAGTCAGGTTACCTTCAACTCTAACTCTGTGGAAAGTCAAAATACTATGGTAAAAACAGTTCTAAATGATGAAACCCCCCAGTACCATATGGTTAAGAACTGTTTGGATGGTTTCCCCAACTGTTTTCAAGTGCAATTCAACATCTCAAAACTCAGCTTTTTGAAAATCCTATTGAGTTTACGTGGGTAAAGCGCTAAGTTGAGTTAAATTATGAGTCTGCTTCTATGTTGTAGTTGAAACCTTGAAGAAACACATCTGCGACATAGTTTTGTACAGAAATGAACTGTTTTAGACAGTTTCCTGGTAGAAAAACAAGGCGTCACACACATGTGTACACAAAGTGAATTCCAGGCCCTGAAGCGTTATGGTGAAATAAAGGTTAACTTCAACTCTAACGCTTGATAGCCAAAGTCAAAATACTATGGTAAAACAGTTCTAAATGATAAAATCCCCGACGCATATAGTTTAAGAACTGTTTGATGGTTTTCCCAACTGTTTTTTCATAGTGCACTTCACATCTTGGCTACTTTTTTGAAATCCCGTAGCATTGCAATGGACAAAAACTGAAGTTAGTGAAACTCATTGAGTCTTAACTTCTATGTTGTAGAAAACTCTTGAAATAAAACTGCGACATAGTTTTACAGAAATTAACTGTTTTGTACGTTTCATTTGGAAAACAAGCCGTCACACGTAATATTACACAAAGTTTCATTTCAGATTCTTGAAAAGTGTTATGATGAATTCAGGTTACTTTCAACTCTAACTCTGTGGATAGTCAAAATACTCCTAGGTAAAGGCAGTTCTAAGTAAACCCCAGTACCCTTATGGTTAAATTTTGGATGGTTTTCACAACTGTTTTTCAAGTGCACTTTAACATCTCAAACTCACTTTTTGAAATCTGACTTGCATTGGGCCAAATCTAAGTTGAGTGAAACTCAATGAGTCTTAACTTCTATGTTGTGGAAACCACTTGAGGAAACACATCTGTGACATAGTTTTTACAGAAATGAACTGTTTTGAACAGTTTCCTTGTGGAAATCCTGAATGTTATTACCTAAGTTGTTTTCAGGTCTTGAAAAGTGTTATGATGAAGTCAGGTTACCTTGGCTCTAACTCACCATTGTGGAAGAAGATGAAATACTCTGGTAAAGGCAGGTCTAAAATGATGGAAACCCCTAATTGCCCTTATGGTTAAGAACTTTTTGGATGGTTTTCCCAACTGTTTTCAAAGGTGCAATTCAACATCTCAAACTCGGCTTTTGAAAATCTATTGAGGTGCATTGGGCAAAAACTGAAGTTGGAGTTAATTTAACCAGTCAACTTTTTCTCTGTGAAAGTTGGAAACACTTGAAACACATCTGCGACATAGTTTTTACAGGAAATGAACTGGTTTTGAACAGTATCCTAGTGGCTCAGTACACATGTGTACAAAAAGTGAATATTAGGCCCTGAAGCGCTGCACTGGTGGTGGGTGCAGCAACTCTAGCAGCTGTGTAAGGTGAAATGCTGGTAAAGCAGTTCTAAATAGTGAAATCCCAGTACCCTTATGGTTAGAACTGTTTGGATGGTTCCCAACTGTTTTCAAGTGCTTCAACATCTCAAATTCACTTTTTGAAATCCCTTGACTTGCATTGGGCCAAATCTAAAGTTAGTGGAAACTCAATGAGTCTTAACTTCTATGTTGTGGAAACCACTTGAGAAACATCAGCGACATAGTTTACGTTTTTTACAGAAATGAACTGTTTTTGACCAGTTTCTAGTAGAAACAAGGCGTCACGTAATGTACACAAAGTTATTTTCCAGTCAGCTTGGCGTTATGGTGAAATAAGGTTACCTTCAACTCTAGCTGTGTAAAGTCAAATGCTCTGGTAAAAGCAGTTCAAAATGGTAAATCCCCAGTACCCTTATAGTTAGAGCTGTTTGGATCGTTTTCCCCACTGTTTTTTCCAAAGTGCAATTCAACTATCAAACTCACCTTTTTGAAATTCCGATTGATTGCATTGGGCAAAAACTGAAGTTGAGTTAAATTTGTGAGTCTTAACTTCTGTATTTGTGGAAACCACTTGGCTTACATCTGCGACATAGTTTTTACTAAAAATGAACTGTTTTGAACAGTTTCCTGAGTGGAAAACAGTACATGTAATACACAAAAGTGAATTTCAGGCCCTGAAGCGTTATGGTGAAATAAGGTTACCTTCAACTCTAACGCTGTGTAAAGTCAAACTATCATAAAAACAGTTCTAAATGATGAAATCCCCAGTACCCTTATGGTTAAGAACTGTTTGGATCGGCTCCCAACTGTTTAGTACTTCACATCTTAAACTCACTTTTTGAAATCCCCATTAACGCAATGGACAAAAACTGGAAGTTGAGTGAAACTCCAATGAGTCTTAACTCTATGTTGTGGCTCCGCCCGGCTTTATCTGTGACATAGTTTTTACAGAAATGAACTGTTTTGACATTTTCCTGGTGGAAAACAAGCCGTCACAGATGTGTACACAAAATTGTTTTCAGGTCTTTAAAAGTGTTATGATGAGGTGGTTTTACGCTAAACTCTAACTCTGTGGAGAAAGTCAAAAATGCTCTAGTAAAGGCAGTTCTAAATGATGAAACCCCCAGTACCCTTATGGTTAAAACTGTTTGGATGGTTTTCCCCACTGTTTCAAAGGTGCAATTCAACATATCAAACTCACCTTTGAAATTCCGATTAACTTGAGTTGCATTGGGCAAAAACTGAAGTTGAGTTAAATTTAATGAGTCTTATATATGTTGTGAAATAGCAGCATCCTGCGACATAGTTTTTTACAGAAATTAACTGGCTTGGAGCAGTTTCACTAGAGGTGGAAAACAAGGCGTCACACATATGTGCAAATGATTTTCAGCCCTTGAAGCGTTATGGTGAATTCAGGTTGCCTTCAACTCCTAACTCTGGCTGGAAGACAAAATACTATGGTAAAAGCAGTTCTAAATGATGAAATGCCCCAGTACCCATATGGTTAAGAACTGTTTTGGATGGTTTCACTGTTTTTCAAAGTGCAATTCAGCATATCAAACTCACCTTTTGAAATTCCGATTGAGTTGCATTGGGCAAAAACTGAAGTTGAAGTTAAATTTAATGAGTCTTAACTTCTATGTTGTGAAACCACTTAAAACACATCTCTTTGACATAGTTTTTTACAGAAATGAACTGTTTTGAACATTTTCCTGGTGGAAAACAAGCCGTCTGAATGTGTACACAAAGTTGTTTTCAGGTCTTTAAAGTGTTATGATGAAGTCAGGTTGCCTTCAACTCTAACTCTGTGGAGAATCAAAATACTCTAGTAAAGGCAGTTCTAAATGATGAAACCCCAGTACCCTTATGGTTAGAACTGTTTGGATGGTTTCCCAACTGTTTTTCATAGTGCACTTCACATCTTAAACTCACTTTTTGAAATCCCCATTAACTTGCAATGGACAAAAACTGAAGTTGAGTGAAACTCAATGAGTCTTAACTTCTATATTGTGAAACCACTTGAAACACTTCTGCGACATAATTTTTACAGAAATGAACTGTTTTGAACAGTTTCCTGAGTGGAAAACAAAACGTCACACATGTGTACACAAAAGTTATTTTCAGGCCCTGAAAGCAGCGTTATGGTGAAATAAGGTTACCTTCAACTCTAGCAGCTGTGTAAAGTCAAAATACTCTGGTAAAAGCAGTTCTAAATGATGAAATCCCAGTACCCTTATGGTTAAGAACTGTTTGGATGGTTTCCCCACTGTTTTTCAAAGTGCAATTCAACATCTCAAACTCAACGTTTGAAATTCCTATTGAGTTGCATTGGGGAAAAACTGATGTTGAGTTAAATTTATGAGTCTTAGCTTCTATGTTGTGAAACAACTTGAAACACATCTGCGACATAGTTTTTACAGAAATGAACTGTTTTGAACAGTTTCCTGAGTGGAAAACAAAGCGTCACACATGTTACACAAAGTGAATTTCAGGCCCTGAAGCGGCGTTATGGTGAAATAAGGCTACCTTCAACTCTAACGCTGTGTAAAGTCAAAAACTATGGTAAAACAGTTCTAAATATAAAATCCCAGTTCCTTATGGTTAAGAATTGTTTGGATGGTTTCCCAACTATTTTCATAGTGCACTTCACATCTTAAAATCACTTTTGAAATCCCCATTAACTTGCAATGGACAAAAACTGAAGGTGAGTGAAACTCAATGAGTCTTAACTTCTATGTTGTGAAACCACTTGAAAAACATCAGCTACATAGTTTTTTAAAATGAACTGTTTTGAACAGTTTCCTGGTGGAAAACAAGGCGTCACACATGTGTACACAAAGTGAATTTCAGGTCTTGAAAAGTGTTATGATGAATTCAGGTTACCTTCAACTCTAACTCTGTGGAAAGTCAAAATACTCTGGTAAAGAGCAGTTCTAAATGATGAAACCCCAGTACCCTTATGGTTAAGAACTGTTTGGATGGTTTTCACAACTGTTTTCAAAGTGCACTTCAACATCTCAACTCACTTTGAAATCCTTTGACTTGCATTGGCCAAATCTAAGTTAGTGAAACTCAATGAAGCTTTTTAAACC
>NW_024385289.1:0-2500 GCF_016835505.1 Polypterus senegalus
AACCAATGAAAGTCAGACATTGATTTTCAACCATGCTTCAACAGAATTAATTAAAAAAAATAAACTCATGAAACAGGCCTGGACAAAAATGATGGTATCCCTAGAAAAGACTGAAAATAATGTGACCAAAGGGACATGTTAATCCAAGTTGTGTCCACTAATTAGCATCACAGGTGTCTACAATCTTGTAATCAGTCAGTGGACCTATATATAGGGCTCCAGGTAAGTCGCTGTGTTGTTTGGTGACATGGTGTATACCACACTCAACATGGACCAGAGGAAGCGAAGGAAAGAGTTGTCTCAGGAGATTAGAAAGAAAATTAAGGCTATAAGACCATCTCGAAGCACCTTGATGTTCCTGTGACTACAGTTGCACATATTATTCAGAAATTTAAGATCCATGGGACTGTAGCCAACCTCCCTGGACGTCGCCGCAGGAGGAGGAAAATTAACAAATCAAAGAGAGCGGATATCTGAATGGTAACAAAAGAGCCCAGAAAAACTTCTAAAGAGATCCAAGGTGAACTTCAAGCACAAGGAACATCAGTGTCAGATCACACCATCCGTCGTCGTTTGAGCCAAAGTGGACTTCATGGGAGATGACCAAGGAGGACACCATTGTTGAAAACAAATCATAAAAAAGCCAGACTGGAATTTGCCAAACTACATGTGGACAAGCCACAAAGATTCTGGGAGAATGTCCTATGGACAGATGAGACAAAATTGAACTTTTTGCCAAGGCACATCAGCTCTATGTTCCGCGGATGGAAAAATGAAGCATATCAAGAAAAGAACACTGTCCCTTCTGTGAAACATGGAGGGGGCTCTGTTATGTTCTGGGGCTGCTTTGCTGCATCTGGCACAGGGTGTCTTGAATCTGTGCAGGGTACAATGAAATCTCAAGACTATCAAGGGATTCTAGAGAGAAATGTGCTGGCCAGTGTCAGAAAGCTTGGTCTCAGTTGCAGGTCATGGGTCTTGCAAAAGGACAATGACCCAAAACACACAGCTAAAAACACCCAAGAATGGCTAAGAGGAAAACATTGGACTATTCTAAAGTGGCCTTCTATGAGCCCTGACCTCAATCCTATTGAGCATCTTTGGAAAGAGCTGAAACATGCCGTCTGGAAAAGGCACCCTTCAAACCTGAGACAACTGGAGCAGTTTGCTCATGAGGAGACCGTGGACACTACAGAGCACGTCGACGTCGCAGAGGATATTTCGGAAACGGAGCCAACCGTAGATGTTTCCGATGTGATCAGCTCGGCCATTTGGCAAGAGAATGTCGCGTGTCTCCAGCTCATTCAATATAGATTGGACTGGCCGAGATTTGTTGCTCAACAACTACATATCCGGATGGAAAAGATGGCTTGTTGATCCCGGTGAAATTGGGGGACAGAGAAATCTCAGCATTGTTAGACTCGGGAAGTGACCGTTGTATTGTGAGACGAGACTGTCTTAATGAACAATGCCTTAAGAGACTGTGAGACTGTAAAAATACGCTGTGTACATGGTGATGTTAAAGATCATCAGACTTTACTTCTTCCTTTAACTTATAGGGGGCCACTTTAAGGTTTGGTCTGCGTTTGGACTCGTGCCCTTGGCCATTACTCATAGGGACGGAGAAATGCCCTCTTTCCGAAACTGATTAATAAATATAAGGGACCAGTAGTCCAGTCCACTAATGAACTTAGTGGGGGAGAAGAAGAAAACCAAGACGAAGAACTGGTAGCGGCGGGAAAATCTAGAGCCCAACTTAGATATTGAACCCGATCTCTCCAGCGAGGCGGAGGAGGTCACCCCCGACAATCTTCCAGAACGGGCTGCTCCTTCTACATCTTCCCAGATTGCAAACGCCTCGAACACAAACCGGCGTTAACGAACAATCAGATTTTGTGCGTTTGCAACATACTGATAGCTCATTAGAATATGCATTTAAACAGGCTCGCCCTGCTAATGACTCTTATTACCAAGAGCGTAATTCGGGGTGTGAAAACCCACACTTTATAGAAAAGGACGGTTGCCTTTTCAGAGTGATCTCAGATCATTTGGAGGGAATTTATTGAACAACTGGTGGTACCTGAAGCACATAGGGAAACTGTTTTGCATCTGGCACATTCACACATCTTGGGGGGGCACCTCGGTGCCGACAAAACTAGAGACCGGTTATCAAAACGATTTTATTGGCTTAATATGGGAAAAGATGTTGAACGATTTTGTACTTCATGTCCAGACTGCCAGATCGTCTCTGCTTATAAGCCTCCTCGGGCTCCCCTTTGTCCTATGCCCATATTGGAAGTTCCCTTTCAGCGTGTGGGATTAGATATTGTGGGACCATTACCTAAGACTAAGGATGGGTACCAATATTTGCTGGTGTTGGTTGATTATGCGACCGATATCCAGAAATGATTGCGCTGAAAAGGCCAACTCTTGGCTGTAGCCAAAGCACTATGTGAAACTTTTACTCGTATTAGTATCTCTAGAGAAATCTTAACTGATC
>NW_024385289.1:7500-10000 GCF_016835505.1 Polypterus senegalus
TTTGTTGCAATGTTACTTTTTTGGTTGCTTGCGAGTTGGTTTTTGCATGCACTTCGGATTTTTTTTAATGTTCATTTTTTTCTACTGTGCTTAAAACTCATTTAAAAAAAAAATGCTGCGCGAGCACGTGCTACAGAGAGATTAGAGAGTGCGAGCAAGCGCAGAGAGAGGGGGGGCAGCTGACAGGGAAGGGATGGGGGGGAGGAGGATAGGGTGTGTGTGTGTGCGGGCGCTACACCAGCCTGCTCCTGTAGCGGAGGGAGGGGCTTTGGTGGTTTGTGTGCTAGAGAGAGAGAGAGAGAGAGAGAGAGCACGAGCGAGCCAGCTCGTATAGCTGAGCAGGGAGCCTGGGTGTTTTGTGTCAGTGTTATTCAATGTTTTTACATTAGTTTACTATTACACTGTGCATTCTATGGTTTAATTAACTATATTTCTGCTTAATCTTTACATATATTTACATACAGTTTGTACGGTCTGGAACGGATTAATTGTATTTGCATACAATCCTATGGGGGAAACTGCTTCGGTTCACGACCAAACTTCTGGAACGAATATATATATATATATATATATATATATATATATATATATATATATATATATATATATATATATATATATATATATATATATATATACTACACACATATATATATATATTTCGTTTGTTTAAATGTTCCTCTCTGTTCTGAGAGAAAGCTGAGCAGGGAGCCTGGGTGTTTTGTGTCAGTGTTATTCAATGTTTTTACATTAGTTTACTATTACACTGTGCAATCTATGGTGTAATTAACTATATTTGTGCTTAATCTTTACATATATTTAAATATTTCCATATTTACATATATATTTACATACAGTTTGTACGGTCTGGAACAGATTAATTGTATTTAGATACAATCCTATTGGGGAAATTGCTTCGGTTCACGACCACAGTTTTGGAACGAATTATGGTGTTGAACCGAGGTTCCACTGTATATATATCTCCTGATCTACTGTGAACGCTGGCCCGGACAAACACAGACGGACAACATATTTTTCACCCAACACACCATTTATTTGCAATATATACAATGTTTATGCTCACGTACACCCCCAGTGCCTTCTTGCACCGATATCCCCAATGTCCAGGCCCACAGTCTCTGTGCCTTCCTGGCCGCCTCCCGTCCTCTCTCTCCAGCTCTGTCTGCTTTCCTCCCGACATCCACCAATGACTGGAGGTAGGCGGCCCCTTATATAATGCTCCCGGATGAGCCCCAGGTGTCTCCGGTATCCGCTCCTTAGCCACGCCCCAGCGTGGCGGAAGTGTCGGCTGTCCTCCTGGCAGCTCTCCGGGCGCCACATAAAGTCTTCCCCCCAGCACTTCCTGGTGTGGCGGAAGTGCTGGGCTCCAGGGACAATTAGGCACTGGGGCGCCGCCTGGCGGTGGCCACGGGTCCCTACAGGGCTGGGCTTCAAAGCCCCCTACCCGAGGCCCTCTGCACAACCAGGACAGACGCGCCCTCGGTCTGGAGGAGGCCCACGCCCTCATCTGGTCCTCCAAGGCGGCTGGGCTCCAGCCCCGGCCGAGGACAACACGGGATAAACCGGCATCGGGACGCCGCCTGGTGGTGACCACGGGCACCTACAGGGTAGGGCTTCCATGCCCTCGACCCGTGGCCCCCAACAGAACCAGTAATGATGCCCCCTCGCGGTCTGGAGGACGCATAAGCCCTCCTCACGTCCTCCTGGGTGTCCCGGCTAGGCTCCAGCCCCGGCCGGGGACCACACTACATACTGTCAAATAAACAAACCGCACACCGTGGCGCAACATGTCACATACTCTTTGCATTATTTGACAATAAAACTATTTCAACCATTCTATGATCTGCTTCTCGCAACTGAAAGAGGGCACCGTGGCGGATGTCAGCCGACTTTCTGACCAACCACAAGCGTTACCTTGTAGGTAACCACCAGTATAGTCAGATTGTGATTCAGACTACGAATGCCTTGAATATAATTACCCCGATCTACATACTGTTAAATAAACGAACCACACGCCGTGGCGCAACGCAAGAGGCTTCACCTCTTGCGCTGACGTCCGAGGTTCGATTCCCGAGAGGGGGTGCAGTGTTCACCTCTACAAAATGCTGCTTTATCGCGGTGATTCTGCATACTTAAAAGCACGTATTGATTTAGATATAGATATATAGAGATATAGATATATATATAGAGATATATATATATATATAGATATATATATATAGATATATATATATAGATATATATATATATATATATATATATATATATATATATATATATATATATATAGAGATATATATATATACCTGTGCTTGGCAGCAGAGAAGTAGTGTGTTAAAGAAGCAATGAAAAAGAAAAGGAAACATTTTGAAAATAACGTAACATGATTGTCAATGTAATTGTTTTGTCACTGTTGTGAGTGATGAGTGTTGTTGTCATATATATATATATATTTACACACACACACATAAACATATAT
>NW_024385289.1:17500-29227 GCF_016835505.1 Polypterus senegalus
AAATCCACGATAGAGTGAAGCTACGAAATCGGGCGATATAGTGAGGGATTACTGTACAACTAAAATTTTTTTTAAAGCGCCCGGTATACCACACGTGTTGTTCCTAGCCACGAGTGATTCTAAACAAAGGTTGTATACCAAGCAAAATATTTTGCCTCTAAACAGGGCGTATACCAAGTTGGACTTATTCTAAAGCAGGCGTTAGAGTGCGACTGTATATGTGGATGCATGTGTGTGTATATACTGTATATAAGTGTATATATGTAGATATGTATGTATAGTGTGTGTGTGTGTACACTCATAACAGTGATAAAACAATTACATTGACAATCATGTTACGTTATTTTTAAAATGTTTCCTTTTCTTTTTCAATACTTCTTTAACACACTACTTCTAGTTTTTTAATAAATTTGCAAAAACCTCAAGTAAACGTTTTTCACGTTGTCATTATGTGGTGTTATGTGTAGAATACTGAGGAAAAAAATTAATTTAATCCGTTGTGGAATAAGGCTGTAACATAAAATGTGGAAAAAGTGAGGCTGAGAATACTTTCCAGATGCACTGTATAGATTAAAACATATATATATATATATATATAAAAGTATATATATATATATATATATATATATATATAAAACACAAATACAAAATAAAAATACATAAAACACACATAAAACAAAAACATAGAAAAGGAAATAGATAGATAGATATAGTACTAGAAAATACCCGGGTTTCCACAGCGGAGAAATCCCCCCTCGCTGTATCGCGGGCCGACTTAAAGGGTTTCCCTTTATCCCCCGGTTTAAAATGTAAACCACCCAAATATATACCCACGGATTTTTGGTTAAGGTTTCGGACGGGTTTTTTAAATTTATCTCAAAAGATTTCATACAAGGGAGGTTTATTCGGATGGGTTAAAAACTACCCAATCAGGCATGTAAAATTTTAAATTTTAAAAACCCTCAATGTTTAAAATATGCACCCCGGGATCTTGATTTTTTGCTTGTCTCTCCCTTTATCTCACCCTTTTGACATTCTTCCCCTTGATGGGGGGGTTGTGAGCAGAGGGTGCTGTTTCCCCAGGGGAATCGGACGCCCCTCTAAGAAATCCCGCTTTATCACGGTGCCCAAAAGCACATTTATTGTTTTTTTGATGGTTTGCTTTAAATCTCCCTCTCTCCCTCCGTTTCGACGGGAGATGTGAGAGAGGTGTTTTTACAGAGGCTGTTTTGCTTAGAAAATGACCCCTCAAAAAAAATCCGGGGCAAACTTAAAAGCCCCACGTATTGATTTTTTGATTGTTTATTTTTTTTTTTTTTCTTTAGGCCTTCTCTCTTTTTGAAATTCTCTACCCTGAAGAGAAGATCTATTTGCATTTTTTTTAATTGTGGGGGAAAAGAACTGTCATCTCTGTCTTGTCATGGAGCACAGTTTAAACCCAAAAAAATTGTTTTTTCAACCAAGGGCTCTAATAATGTTAATAGGGAGAGTTTTATAAGGGCTTAAAATATATAAAAATAATCCCCAAACAAAGGTTTCTACTTTGGGTTTTTTTATCTATCGGGGGGTTCCCGGGGCCAAAACCCCAGGAGGAAAAAATTTCTTACTGTGGGTTAAAAGAAAAAAAAAAAATTTTAAAAAAAAACGAACATGATTGTTGAATTAATTGTTTTGTCACTGTTTTAATGTTGCCCTCTAAGGTTTTATTATCATTATTTCTTTTAATCAGATTCGTATTTGCAGGGCGGTTGTGTTCAAGTTACATTCCGGTTTGTCAACCGTTTTTAAAAATAACAGGTTTTATTCATGGGTTTCCCCTACCCAGATCGCTACTTGTGAATGAAATGTTTAACAAAGGGATAACTTGTGGATTTGCCCCAAGAATATTTTAAGGCCCCGCTGTCCCCGGGGAAATTGTGGAAATTTCCTGCAAGGAAATTTAAACCCACGGCCCCCTGTATGAAAATTTTGGATTTGCCTGCGGGATTTAGTGACAGCATTTTCCCCCTTTAAATTTTGGATTTTTCTGCAAGTATTTAAACGACAGCCCCCTCTATAAAATTTTGGATTTGCCGGGAAATGTAAACATAAACGATCTATTAACTTTTGGGTTTTTTTTGCGGTATTTTTTGGGGAGCCCCCACAAAGTTATTTTAGCTTAGCTGCATCAAAGAATGTACCACAAAAGTTTTGAAAATGCCCCCTTTTTTTCTTTTTTCACAGCTTGGGTTGCTCTATAATAATCGGGTTTTAGTTTCATGGTTGGTTTCAATTCTTAGTATTTTGGGGCTTGTGTTGGGAAATGACCTTTGGGACCTGTCAAAAAGGGTTTTAAACAAAAACCGCTTCATTGGGTAACCGCATCCAGCTTTTTAGGTTTAAAAATTCATAAACATCAAAGTGTCCACTACTGAAATTGTCACCTGTGAATCTAAGATGTTTAAATAAAATTGGTGGGTGTCCCAAAAGGGGTAAAAAATTTTTTATTTTTAAACTTTTAAAAACAACTGAACAATTCAGCGGCAGCCATCAACTCACAATTTCAGAACCATAGGTGAAGGGGGTTTCACTCTTATAGTGCCCCGGTAGTATAATTATCTCCTTTTAAACCCTCATCCCGTCCACACCCAACCTGGGCCCAGTCATTCAATACATAAAAACACAATTTTCCCTTTGGGTATCAAGATTGAGCCTGATATGGCCGCAACGGGAACCAAAAGAATGGAAAAGGCAGGTGCCCTCTCCGGGGATGGGAAAAAACTCGGAAAGGGCAATTCTTTGACCGGGGTGATCACCCCGATGAAAATGTTAATGGGGGGACAGTTGAAACGAAAAGGAAATTTGGGGACCTGAACGGGAAAATAAGTCTAAAAAACCTACACAATAACTATAATCATAACTCAAAAGGTGTCTCCTTAGGGAAATTTCCAAAAACAAAACTTAAAAGGGGGGGGAAGTTTTTGGTGAAAAGGCGGCCCTTTCTGTTTTCCGGGCCCCCCCCGAAAAAGCCCCCTTTTTGGCAATAATACGGCTTAACTATACGCGCGAGCACAAAAGTTAACTCTTTACACAGCTAAACACATTGATGCGAATGAGCCAGACGCCACTTCTGGTTAACACTGCATTCAGCATGCAGGAACTTAACTGGCGCGTTTCAATTGGCTAGCTTCTCAGTCAGGAGAACTTAACTGGCGCATCTGATTGGTTAGCTTCAGTCATCCGCCAATAGCCCCTTGTATGAAATCAACTGGGCAAAACCAACGAGGAAGCATGTACAGGAAGTAAAAAGACACATTGTCCACAGAACCCGAAGGGCTGTTTAAAAATCAGCTGCTATATATTTAGTTATGCTTTTCATATAAAATCCACTTATAGAGTGAAGCTGCTTAAAGTCGGTTACCATATAGTGAGGGGATTACTGTACAACTTAAAATTTTTAAGACGCCTCGTATATACCACACGCAGTTGTTCAGCACACTCAGTCGAGCCTCAAACAAAGGTTGTATACCAAGCAAAATATTTTGCCTCTAAACAGGACGATACCAAGTTGGACTTATTCTAAAGCAGACGCATACCAGGTACCTACTGTATATGTGGATGCATGTGTGTGTATATACTGTATATAAGTGTATATATGTAGATATGTATGTATATGTGTGTGTGTGTGTACACTCATAACAGTGACAAAACAATACATTGACAATCATGTTACGCTATTTTTTAAAATGTTTCCTTTTCTTTTCAATACTTCTTTAACACACTACTTAGTTTTTAATAAATTTGCAAAACCTCAAGTAAACGCTTAATGCTAAGTCATTATGTGGTGTTATGTGTAGAATACTGAGGAAAAAAAATTAATTTAAATCCTCGCTAGGAATAAGGCTGTAACATAAAAATGTGGAAAAGTGAGGCGCCAGAATACTTTCCAGATGCACTGTGTATATAGATTAAAAAACATATATATATATATATATATATACAGTATATAGAGAGTATATCAGGTAAGTTATATATATATATATATATATATATATATATAGTATATATATATATATATATATATATATATATATATATATACACACAAATACACACACACACATACATGTTATTGCCATCAATATTGCTATTGCCATATTACAAACATAGAGAGATAGATAGATAGATAGATATAGTACTAGTTAAATAATTCGCTACTACAGCTGAGAAATACCGCTGTATCAAGGCTCGACTTCGCTGCTTCACTCTATCGCTAATTTTAAATGTAAAATACATCTAAATATATATCACGGATTTTTCGCTGGTTCTGATTTCGCGACAATGGGTCTTTAATTTATGCTACACGCCTAATGATTTCATACAAGGGACGCTTATTGGCGGATGGGTTAGAAGCTACCCAATCAGAGCATGTATTAAATATTAACTAAACTCCTCAATGCTATAAGATATGCATCCCGCGCTGGATCTTGATTGTTTGCTTGTCTCTGCCTCTATCTCACCCTCTCTGACATTCTCTCATGCTTCGATGGAGGGGTTGCAGCAGAGGTGCTGTTTGCCTAGTGGATACGACCACTCTAAGAAATGCCGCTTATCACGGTAAGCCTAAAAGCACATTTATTGATTTTTGATGGTTTGCTTTAATCTCGGCCTTCTCTCTCTCTCTCACGCCTTCTGCCTGACGGAGTGAGATGTGAGCAGAGGTGCTGTTTTGCACAGAGGCTGTTTGCTTAGAAGATACTGACGCCTTCTAAAAAATGCCGCGGGCAAACTTAAAAGCACACTTATTGATTTTTGATTGTTTACTTTTCTTTTACAGCCTCTCTCTGAAATTTCTACCCTGAAGATATATCTATTTGCATTCTTTAATTGTGAGAAAGAACTGTCATCTCTGGTTCTGTCATGGAGCACAATTTAAAACTTTTCACTAAAGGGTGTTATTTCATGTTCAGAGGGCTCTAATAATGTTAATAGTGTGAGAGTTTATAAGGGCTTAAAAATATATAAAATAACTACACAAACATATGGCGTTTCTACTGCTGATTTTCATCTATCATGGGGTTCTGGAACGCCAACCCCTGATGGAGGAGGGATTACTGTAATGTGTTAAAGAAGAAAAAAAAAAAAAAAAGGAAATATTTTAAAAATAACGTAAATATGATTGTTGAATGTAATTGTTTTGTCACTGTTATGAATGTTGCCATCATCAAGATTTGATTATCATTATTTCTTCAATCAGATCTCAGATTTGCAGGACGGTTGTGTCTGCTACATTCCGTGTTTGTCAACCGGCTAAAAGATAACAGGTTTTCATTCCATCAAGTGTTCACTACCCAGATCGCTACTTGTGAATGTAAGATGTTTAACAGGCATAACTTGTGGATTTGCCTGCTTAATATTTAGCCGCAGCGCGTCTATGAACTTGTGGAATTGCCTGCAAGAATTTAGCCACAGCGTCTGTATGAAGTTGTGGATTTGCTCGCGAAGTATTTATGACAGCATGTCTATTAACTTGTGGATTTTTTCTGCAAGTATTTAGCTTACAGCCGCCTCTATGAAATTGTGGATTTGCCTGCAAGTAGTAGCTTATAGCGATCTATTAACTTTTGGGTTTTTCTCATGTAATATTTTATGCAGCGCTACAAAGTTATTTTCGCCAGCTGCATCAAAGAATGTACCACAACAAGTTCCGACATGCCTCTTTTTTTACTGTTTTCTCACAGCTTGATTGTTGCTATAATAATCAGTTTGAGTTTCATGGTTATTTCTAATTACGCCAGTATTTGCAGGACTTGTGTTGAAGTGACATCTTCGGCACCTGTCAAGTGTTGTAAGCATATAACCGCTTCATTGATAACTGATCCAGCTTTGAGAGTTTATTCATAAAACATCAAAGTGTCCACTACTGAAATTGTCACCTGTGAATCTAAGATGTTTAAGTAAAATTGGTGGATGTCCAAAGGTGTAAAATATTTGGCCATTTCGGGTAAACTTGAAAGTTTACAACTGAACAATTCAGCTGCAGCCATCAACTCATTACGCAGAACCATAGGTGAAGGGCATTTCACCTTATAGTGCCCAGTGTAGTATAATTATCTCCTGTACCATCATCAGTCCACGCATTGAACCTGTCCCAGCCATTCAATACATAAGACAATAATGTTCCTTGATATCTAAGATTGAGCCTGATATGGCCATGCAACATGTGTCACAGAGAATGGAAAAGGCAGGTGCCATCTCCGGCATGGAAACAACTCGTAAGTGACAACTCTTGATACCGATGGTGA
Organism: Polypterus senegalus; assembly: GCF_016835505.1. Lineage (NCBI taxonomy): Eukaryota > Metazoa > Chordata > Cladistia > Polypteriformes > Polypteridae > Polypterus > Polypterus senegalus. The sequence goes on from NW_024385289.1 coordinate 23,785, forward strand.
TCACCGATAGACATGTTAATGGGGGTACAGTTGAAACGATAAAGGAAATGGGTACCTGAACAGTAAAAATAAGTCTAAAAATACCTACACAATAACTATAATCATAACTCAAATGAGTACCCTTAGAATTCCAAGAACAAAACTTAAAAGAAGTGGTGAGGCGGCCTTCTTGCTGCAATGCACCTAAAATTTGGAAATACCTGCCAATAGAATTGCCAGACTAATACAGTAGAGCAATTTAAAACACTGCTGAAAACATATTACTTTAACATGGTCTTTCTATAACTTCAATTTAACTTAATCCTGATACTCCATATGTTCAATTCATCATACTACTATTCATGGTGGCTCTAAAACTGCACTGACCTCAATACTCTCTTTTTCTGTTTCTTTTCCATTTCTTCTTCACCTCCACCTACTCAAAGCTTCATGATGCTCCAACAATGATGGATGGATTAAAAAGGCAGAACCTACGCGACCATCATCATCAAGTCCTTCCTCCGTGAGAACCCTAAATCCAAAGATATGACTGTTCCATTTATGTTAGGTAGAATGCCCAGAGGGACTGGTCGGTCTCATGGTCTGGAATCCCTACAGATTTTATTTTTCTCCAGCCGCCTGAGTTTTTTGTTTTTCTGTCCCCTGGCCATTGAACCTTACTCTTATTTGATGTTAATTAATGTTGATTTATTTTGTTTTCTCTTATTGTGTCTTTTATTTTCTATTCTTTATTATGTAAAGCACTTTTTGAGCTACTGTTTGTATGAAAATCTATATAAATAAATGTTGTTGTTGAGGCGTGGTGATGGAGTGATCTAATATAGGCAGGCAGTCAACTATAAATGGGAGGCGCGGTGTTAGAGATGCAACGATGCCACACGGGCGTAATCGAAAGCAGCAGGTTGTGGAAGTATATATGCACGCTAAAGTAGATTCAGTTATGACCAAGTATAAGTAGAATTTCTAAAATGAAACCGCTTAACTTTGTAAGTAACCCGTAAGGAATGAGCTCACAAAACCCCAGCCTTCTACCTAAATGAAGTTGAGAATTAGTGATGAGTGAGTCACTCAGTCTATCAGTCAGTCAGTCAGATGAGGGGCCATTCAGGGGAAAAAAAAAAAGATTGGTTCGTGAATATATAAATTGGTTCAGATAGATAGATAGATAGATTTTAACAAGTTGAGACATGTAAACTGGTTAAAACACAAAATAATACATGCATTTATTTATAGTTCACATATAAGTGTATATACATTTACATAGGTGGCTGTTCCTGGGGATAGAAAAAGGAAAACAAATACATGGGAAAGGCTTTGTTGTTGAACTCACTCACCTCCACCACACGAAGTCATTAAAACCATTGGAATGAAAACGCATGTCTCGCCACCAGAGGACGCCATTTCCATGGGTTGCCGCAGAGTCAGAAATGTGTCTTTTCCTCTGACTGCTGATTACAAAAATGAACACCAGAGAGGTAAAATTATGCAAAATTGATTTTAAAAAGATCGTAGGTATAGTCTTCTGTATAATCTTCTCCACTATGCGACTACATTCTATTGGTCATAGATCCACAGGCTTGTGTTTGCTGCTTCATAATGAACCCTTGATAAGTAAAATTATCTGAAATCTATGGTAAAAGATTAATGAAAGTCTTCTACATCACTTTCAGGTCTACTGTGTCCCATTGTCCTCTCCTTCTCAAAGGACACTCACTTCTACAGGTGAGCTTTTGCCTCAGAGTTCTGAGCCCTAACTGCTGCTTGCAGAATGAACATTAAGACAGCTAAATTGTTACTTGATTGGTTGCCAAGTTGTTTTTTCATTATACAGTGGTAATTACGCATACGGCTGCTTTTGGAATAAGTCCAACTTGGTATACTCTGTTTGGACACTTAAAATTTTGCTTGGTATACGCACATCTGTTTGTAATACTTAATTCTCGCATGTGCTAACCTTGTTTACCTTCTCAAGACAAAGCCACGCAAATCGCCCTCGAGCGGCCAGTGCACCAGTTGCTAGTATTCAGTGAACAACCCGCTGCTTATAACTCTCCCAGAACTTTCACGCAGGTGGTATAGCTGGTCCACAGCTCCCGTCAAAGGCCAGCTTTAAATAAATAATCACTGTGCTCGCGGGTTTGGTGAGGGGGCCGGTGGTTATATGGCTGAAGGATATCATTTATTCGCGATGTGGCCGCTTTCTCACCAAAGTGTATATAGGTGAGAGACCATCCGCATTCGTGATTGTTCATGGGGCTGTTTATCTTGATAAATAGAAGCGGAGTCAGTAGAAGGAGGAAAAAGAAAGAATAGATGGGAGGTTAAGAAAGAGAGAGAGTCATGTTTAAGTAGCTGAAGTAGGCAGATTAAAGGTCAGCTCAGCTGCAGTAGTGAGACTCCCCTGTTGGGAAGCAGGGGAGCCAAGTAAAAAAGGCCCCAGGCTTCTTCTTGTTTTGAGTAAAGAATGCTTCCCGTCAGATTTTAACCTTGTTTTTAAGAAGACTTTTTCTATTGTTTTTAACCTCCACGCTTCACTTCCTGATTTTATGGATTATTTATTGGAACTTTGGAGACTGCAGTTTAATTTGAACACCTTTGTTTTGTTAATTGTTTAAATAAAAGCACTTTGCACTTTTTCACCACCCCTGCTTTGTTGTTACCGGCGAGCTTAGCAGTGAGGCACATTACCAACGGGTTCAAGAGCTCCCCACAGCAGATGGGAGCATACAGCAAACCCGCATTGTCACAACGCGGATTTTGTGTTTTTTATTCACGAATTTGAATTAATTGTTGAAAAGTATGAAGGTCAAACATGTGCATCCGGGACATGGCTGTTGCATACCGCTTGCCGAGCAGAATCCACGGGTTACTTACAATTGTGAAAAATGGATGTTATTAAAAAGTAAAGTGAGGTAAAATTTTCTATTTATTTCATCTAATTGCTTTTGTATTTATGTATTTTAGTATTAAACAGTGTTTAAATTATTTTATACAAACCCTTCAATGTATAATATGCCAAAACAATAGGATTTTTTTTCATGAACGGATTAATCATTTTTCCCATTATTTCTTATACCACCTGTTTGGTATAAGTCCAGGGACCTGGAATCTGATTAAGGTCATATAACAGGTTCCACTGTATACATTGTTAATTTATTTATTCATTCACTTCGTTTAAAAAATAAAACAAGCAAATTTTCCTGCTAGAGGACAAATAAACTTCTATCTTAATATCCATCTGAAATATATGATACTTTGAAACATTAATATTATTTGTTAAATGATGTACCAAATATCCACTGGATACACATTTGTATGACAAGTCACTCAATAGTCTGACAAACAGCAACTGAGGTATTAAAAAAATTATTTAATCTGTTCTTGAAAATTATAGTCTTTAATTAAAATAGTGATTGTAATTATCAGAAAACGTAGACATTTTAATATCAACATAAAACCAGGCCAGTAACATCTTTGTGAAATAACATCAGCAGTTTTATAAATTCCAGAATGTACACCGATAGCACTGGCATGAACTTCCTTATAAGTATTCTTTGTCTCTTAAACTTAACAAATAACATTCATATTCCTCCTGTTGCCCCGTTTGTCCATTTTGACAATAGTAAAGGTCATCACTCCCTTTGAAAAACTATATTCACGTAGCAATTAATAATATGGTTATAATGTAAACACTTCAAACAAACCTCCAAATGTATGATTTTCTTTCTTTAAGTTGACTTCCTCAATGGATCTAACACAACATTGGACACTACAACACACATATATATGTTTTACTAGGTTTTAAATAGCCTTGAAAAATTGATAGTATATGTCCTCTATCTAGTTTCACCCGTTTGAAAGAGATTTTAAGGCTTGGGCCAGAAGCCAAAATGAGACTGAAAGAAATGCCAGTGTAGTGCTTGCTAAACTGACACTCGCTCATACTATTACAGTTTAAAAGTGTCACCCAACCTGGATGCCAAGTCTTTCAGATGAGTAGTGAAACCTGAAAATCTCTTAATGGTCAAATGAAAAAAGTAAAAAGACTTATTCTGACAGTGACCAAATTGGGATTGTTGATCCAGAAGTGGCAGTAAACTCAAAAAATATATTTTTAAAAAATCTGATTACAAAATGTATCAAGAAATCTCAAAGGTAATGATTAATTTATGAACACTCCATAGAATATACAGTATTCTAACACAGTTTTCCAGTCATAATGTCAGAATTTGTGTGTTTTATTACCTACAGTATTTTGTGCACACATTGAAGCTGTTTTTATGGAAAACGCCAAGCACATGGGTAAATAATTGCCAGCGTTACAATTTAAATGTATATATGCAGTATATACTGTATCCTGAAATGCCAACTTGAAATGAGAGGATGATGAAAAGTTATATTTTGCTTGCATTATACTTTAAAACAAACTGATCACAAAAATTGCCCAATCAGTTTGACTTTGTTGAACCCCAGAGTGGCACATATCTTGGATGAAGTCCTATCAGTTTATTTGATTTAAGAGAAAACAGACATAATAATAACAAAATAATAATAATAATAATAATCATTATTTATATAGCATTTTTCTATCTACTCAAAGCGATTTTCATAGACATAGTTAAAAAGGACAGTGTGCGCTTGATTATTTTTTTATTAAAGATGTTCAGTATTGTAGCCCAATTTTTCAAAACAGAAATAGAACTCCCCAAAGATTAGCTCTTGGCCATGAAAATGAGTATCTGCCAGCAGACAGAACAGAGGGCCACACAGAAAGGTAAGTTTATTACCAAAGGGTGCCTGTGAACTTTAAAAAAGATTTTGAACAATTTTGCACCCAGCTCATTTTAAAAGCAGCAGACAGCGGCCCACATTTGTGTACAGCTCTGCTCCAGCTGTAGAAATTAGTGTCCACTCCAGCGAAGGTACAGGCCACCACAGTAGACACATGAAAGTGATATAAAATTGTTCAAATAAGGCGCCTAACAATTTTAACTGTTTAGCTTATGTTGTAAGCTGCATTCAGGTGGCACATGGTTCTATGGCAAAGGCTTCACTGAGGAAATGAGGGACCCAATCAGTGATGAGTAAGGACATGGTAGACAAGAAAGTGATATAGAAGACTACCTTCAATCTTTTTAAATAAATTGTGGACAATTTTTTATAATTCCAGTATTAATTTTGCAAGCAGAAGACAGGGGGGCACACATTTCTACAGCATAGACCAAGCTGTGGAAATGAGCGTCTCTTCTGCTAGAAGGATTAAGACACACTTGATATTAAAGTGCTATAAAAGACTGTCTGATGTTAGGCTTATTAAAGAAACTGTGCAATAATTTAACTGTATTTTGCGTTCATTTTTTAAGGACCATGGCAGATAAGGAAATGCCACAGACTGCTTCCTACAAGTTTTAAAATACATATGATCAATTTTAATTTCCCATGA
>NW_024385290.1:0-31985 GCF_016835505.1 Polypterus senegalus
TTTGCTAATCTTGTCTCTGTGGTGCCTTGAGTGTAAGGGCGGTTTATACTTCAGCTCAGAACGCATACAGCGTCTGCATCATGGCTGCCACATGTTCCCAGTGTTCATTTCACGTGTCCTTTGAGCAGGTCCTCCAAATTAACGCGACACGTGCATAAGTTGCAGTACCAGCAAAAAGTCGGGAAGCGCAGTGTGCTAAAAGTCGGAATGTGACATCAGAGTCTCTGTTTACTATCTACATGTGACAGAAAGCCTCTATGCAGATCCTACGGGGATCAATGTGCTGTAAGAACTGGAGACCAGAGGCGTGGAAAGGTTTGGGGCAGCCACCCGTTTAATGCGGTTTCCCGGCTGCAAAAGTATTTGAGGCATTTTCAAACAGTTGTTCACACAACAGAGTCCAAAACAGAACTGCCTGCCTAAGCAAAGGCAGTGAGCTTTATAGCTCAGAGGGCGGAAATGATGTCGTCCTCTGGGCCGGAACTGGAAGTGACATCACCCTTGGGGCCGGAACTGGAAGTGACATCACCCTTGGGGCCGGAACCGGAAGTGACCTCATTCTTGGGGCCGGAACCGGAGGTGGTGTGTCCTTCCTGGAAATGGCGGCTCCTGGTGGGATTTCCCGGGTAAGACCTGCAGAGAACTCAGAAAGAGCGTCAGCGTACCCCGCCCCCCCCTGGGCAGATGTATAAACAGTATTGTCTAAGCCCTTCAGCTGCTTCCCATGCACACGTGTGTGACAAGACTCCCCTCAGCCCAGACCCGTCGGGTCGGGCGACCTGCACCGAGGTCGTGGGCCGGGAGAGGGCATCGGCGTTGGCATGAAGGGACCCCTGTCGATGAACGAGCGTATATTTGTACTGCTGCAGGTCAAGAAACCACCTCGTGACCCGCGGATTCGACTCCCTGTGAAGGGCCATCCACTTTAAAGGCGCATGATCCGTCACCAGAGTGAACACGCGACCCAAGAGGTAGTACCGCAGCGCGTCCACCGCCCATTTGATCGCCAAGCCTCCTTCTCCACCGCCGCGTACCTGGTCTCGGTCCAACAGTTTCGGCTCAGGTACATAACGGGTGTTCAACACCGCCGGCGCTTTGGCTCAACACGGCTCCCAAGCCTGTGTCCGGCGTCCGTCTGGAGGACAAAAGGAGAGAGAAGTTAGGGGAGATTAAGATAGGTGCTGAAGTCAGAGCCCTTTTTAAGTCACTGAATGCAGCCCCCGCTTTATCAGACCATACCACCGTATTAGGAGCTCTTTTCTTTGTCAAGTCGGTCAAGGCGCGCTCTCGGAGAAGCGAGGCACAAACCGGCGGTAGTACCCGCCAAACCGAGAAAGGATTGGACTTGCCGCTTGGTTTTGGGACGGGCCAGGCCATTATGGCTTGCAACTTGGAACACTGTGGCCTCACAGTACCCGCCCACTAGGTAGCCCAAATATTTGGCTTCTCTCAACCCGAAGTAACATTTCTTGGGGTTGATGCGGAGCCCGGCCTCTCCCAATGTCCGTAATACTGCTGTGACCTGCTGTATGTGCTCCTTCCAGGTGCTGGAATAGATGACAACGTCATCCAGATAGGCAGCACAGAACGAGTTATGGGGCCGGAGCACTTTGTCCACCAGACGCTGAAAAGTCGCAGGCGCCCCGTGTAACCCGAATGGAAGGACACGATACTGCCAGTGTCCGCTAGGAGTGCTAAACGCGGTTTTTCCTTCGGACTCCGCTAAAGGAACCTGCCAGTACCCCTTTGTCATGTCAAGTGTAGTCAAGAATTTGGCTGGTCCCAGTCTCTCGAGGAGGTCGTCCACGCGAGGCATGGGATAAGCATCAAATCGGGAAACTTGGTTGAGCCGACGGAAGTCATTGCAAAACCTCCAACTGCCGTCAGGCTTAGCAATCAAGGCGATGGGGCTGGACCAGGGACTACTACTTTCCTCGATCACTCCTAGTGCCAGCATTCGCTTGATTTCCAGTTCCACTTCTACTTTCTTTGCCTCCGGGAGTCTGTAGGGTCGCCACGGACGATCACCCCGGTCAGTCACTATGTCGCGCAATCAGAGAGGTCCGACCTGGTTGTTCACTTACCACCTCTGGGACCGGCGGATAGCTGCTTGAGCTCCTGTCTCTGTCTGGGAGATAGCTGTTGCGAAATTAAGGGCACTTACTTCCCAAGAGAGAGCAGGGCTGTCGGAGGAGGGATCGGGATCCCTCTCCTTCCACGGTTTCAGCAGGTTTACATGATATATTCGCTCAGCTGGTCGGCGATTGGGCTGTTTCACCAAATAGTCGACCAATCCCTTCCTCTCCTTAATTTCGTAGGGGCCTAGCCAATGTGCGAGCAGTTTAGAGTGTGAAGTAGGAACCAATACCATGACGCGATCCCCCGGTTGGAACTCCGGAGAGTCGTGCCACGGTCATACAGGCGGGCCTGTGCTGATTGTGCCTCCTCGATATGACTTTTTAGTATAGGTCTTATTACATCAAATCTATCGCGCAATGGGCGATATACTCCAAAATGTTAGTGGAGGGCTGTGCCTCCCCTTCCCAGCCCTCTTTTAAAATATCTAATAAGCCCGGGGCTGTCTTCCGTATAGTAATTCAAAGGGAGAGAACCCGTAGAGGCTTGAGGGACTTCCCGTAGGCAAAGAGGACAAGGGGGAGGAGTTGGTCCCAATTCCTCCCATCCTTGCTGACTACCTTACGTAGCATTTGCTTGAGAGTTTGATTGAATCTCTCCACTAGCCCATCGGTTTGAGGATGATACACGAGGTTTTAAATGCTTTATTTTCAGTAACTTGGCAGTCTCCTTGAGCGTTTCCGAGGTGAAAGGCGTTCCTTGGTCCGTCAGGACTTCTCTAGGAATGCCCACGTGAAAAGACTCCTACTAGTTCCGTGCAATATTTTTAGTGGTAGCCGGCGCAATGGAGCGGCTTCAGGGAATCGGGTTGCATAATCCACGAGGACGAGTATATATTTATATCCTCGGGCTGAGGGCTCCAGGGGTCCTACTATATCCACCCCAATCCTGTCAAAGGGAACGTCAATAAGGGGAAGGGGAATCAGAGGAGCACGGTCCTTCCTAGGAATTTGCCGCAGTTGACACTCCGGCAGGAAATGCAAAAGCGGCGAACCTCCTCATTAATCCCGGCCAAAAAACGGAGCTTAATGCGCTCTAATGTTTTATCGGAGCGAGATGGCCTCCAAGAAGGTGAGAGTGGGCTAACTTCGCAAACCTGCCGCCGGTAGGTCCGCGGGACTAGCAACAACTTCGGACCTTCCCCTCATGTTCAGCAACCCGATACAATAATTCATTATCCATGACAAAGTGAGGTCCCTGTGGCATGGGCAAATGCTGCGTTGGCCGTTAACGAGAACCACTGCATTCTTTATGTGCTTCAGAGAGTCGTCATTCCACTGTTCTCTCTTGAAAGAAGCGGAGTCGCTCTAAACTGAAAGTGCAACTCAGAGAGCGGGTCGGTCTGACCTCAAGGGGCGGAGAATCCTCCTCGCTGCGGGCGCTAGTGGATGACGTAGTAGCCCGCGACGGTCCGGGAGTATCTTCGTCACTCTCTTGGCCTACCGCCCCACTCCCTGTCGGCTGATTACGGTGTGGAAGCAGCTTGAGATGAGTCTTTATCATCTATAACGAGGCCAAAAGCTTTTCGGGAATGCTTTCTAAACTACGCGTTACTGTCAGACCAGTCCGCCCGAGGATTACGGAAGCGGAGGATCCGGGTGTACCGCTACGTAAGCGCCGAAGGGTTCCTCCGAGACATACGTAACACGGGCGGTATTGTACGGCGGATATCTCCGTGTATACATTTTAGACTGGTCTTTTCTTAATCCATTGTTGCGGTAGAACAAAGCGGCGAGCAACGACAGACACGTTACTGCGGAATCAAACAGCGCTGTTATCATATGTCCATTAATAAGAAGCTCTCCCGTATGTTTATCCGCCAGGGATTGCTAAGGGCACACAAACAACCCGCCATTGTCCCCTACGGTCCGCCTTGTTCCCGACAGGTCGCAAGCCAGGCGGCCCGGCGACTTGAACAGGCTCTGGATTGCGTGGAAGGGACTGCTTTGTAGGACATAACTCCGGGTAGTCCACAGAGCGGCTGTTCTGCCTCCCGGTTTCACAGCCGGCCTCTGGGTTGCAAGAGCTGTAGCAGCTCGTCCATGGAATGGAATTCGCCCCAGGCGGCTGGGCAAATTCCTGGGGTATCGCTGTAGCAGCAAAAACAGGCCACTTGCTGCACTATTTGCAAGGGGTCAAATCAAATGGCGTAGCCACTCACCCACCTGTTGCCAGAGAGCCATAGCCTGCTCTGACAGCCCTTTGTTGGGTTAAACTCCCAGTCTATTATATTCTTCACCTGCCGGCCTGGGGACAGCCCATCGTTAACAGGGACCTTGGTCCCGATGGGCTCGGCTTTCCTACCAGAAGAGCATACTGAGCCACTCGTGTGTTTTCCCCAGAAGCCAGCCCACGCCTGTGGGTCCCCTCTACCTTCTCCACGAGATGGGTTGGTAGCCCCGGGTTATGCTCGTGGAGCAGAGCCTGCACGCGTCCTTCCTGACCCTCCGCGCACTCCCTGCCCGAAACTCGGCCCGGTACTCACCCACCTGGTTCCTTGAAAGTCCGTGTCCCGGGTTCTTCGGGGACACCATCCTGCCGACTACGCCACTGTAAGAACTGGAGGCCAGAGGCGGAAAGGTTTGGGGCAGCCACCCGTTTAATGCGGTTTCCGGCTGCAAAAGTATTTGAGGCATTTTCAAACAGTTGTTCACACAACAGAGTCCAAAACAGAACTGCCTGCCTAAGCAAAGGCAGTGAGCTTTATAGCTCAGAGGGCGGAAATGATGTCGTCCTCTGGGCCGGAACTGGAAGTGACATCACCCTTGGGGCGGAACGGAAGTGACCTCATTCTTGGGGCGGAACCGAGGTGGTGTGTCCTTCCTGGAAATGGCGGCTCCTGGTGGGATTTCCGGGTAAGACCTGCAGAGAACTCAGAAAGAGCGTCCAGCGTACCCGCCCTGGGCAGATGTATAAACAGTATTGTCTAAGCCCTTCAGCTGCTTCCCATGCACACGTGTGTGACAGTGCGTACTTCGCTGTTTGATGAATGGTTCGATGTGGTAAAGCAAAATGCTGACATACAGATGCATTTGTGGTGCTTTTATATTCAAGCGGCGATTATTTCCAATCGTAATAACACAATACATTTTAAAAGTCCCACATACATCTTTTGTGCCGTTGGTTTTTTGCAACTTCACAACCTCAGCAATAATGTATAGCACTGTATCTGAGCCACTGAGAAAAAAAATAAAGGACATGGTGAAAACGTGTATTTTGTGATTAAAGTGGAAATTTCGGCTTGTAATGAATAAGTAAACCTCGTAGTTTGGGCCAGACTTGCATATATTTTCATATTAGTGCTAAGTGGAATCCCTCCTACATTTTTTTCTGTTTAATATTGTAAGGTTTGTGCTTAGCACAGACTTGGAAGCCTGCACAAAAATTGTTTGCTCTTTTGGAAGAGAAACTATCTTTGTCAGAAAGCAAGAGAATTAATCAGAAAACAGGCTAGCAAAAAAAAGGTGAACTTGTTTAGAAGAGCTTGAAAGAATCATTGTCGAAGAGAGTAGAGTTCAGGAACCATATGTTCCTTAACATTAAAATAATCGAGATCATGCAGTGAATTTTTTTTTAATCCCAAAGCTAGGATAACAATCTTACTGATCCACCATCCTAAGCAGTCAACAAGTGATGACTTAACAGTAATCAGCAACCAGTTAACAACATGGCCATTAGCACAAGCAAATGCCTCCAAATGGTGGTGTGAAAAACAAAATAGACTCCCAAACGAGGAAAAAAAAATTCCTCATAACAATGCATGAAATAGATGCAGAACTGAAAATGATAGGAATCACATCAGATTGTGTGGTTATCTATGTCTCACTTTTATGACTGTGCTTTTAGAGACAGGGCCCAGAAAGATGCATTGTCCTTTTTAAACTGATCAATTTTATGTTAATACCATTTTATGACATTCACGTGGCAAGAATATTCAATATCAATCAAAGGTTCTCCATATTTGTTACTGAGAAAATATACACACACAGTGGAGAAGCATGCAGACTTGACATCAACCCTGCTGATTTTTGAGCCAAGGTTCCTGGACCTGTGAAGTAGTAGCATTAATCATTATATCATAGTTCTGCTCAATGGTATTTCAGTTGTTGAAAAAAAGTAACATATGAATAAGCACATTAAGCCATTCTAGATAAGGTAAGAAGCTAGGGATCTAATTTTCTTAGACCCACTAACTGTATGAGAGTCTGTGGCCACAGGCTGATGATGCCTGGATAGTCTTGACAGCTTTCAGTAGGTATCCTAAAGAAATGAAGTACATATGCCCACCAACTAAGTGCTTGGTTGCTGTTGGACATAGAGTGGGAAAAGCAGCATAATTATTTTCAGATTTAGTTGATTTATGACAATGTGTTATGAGTGAATTCATTGTATATGTAATGGCCTTTTGTCTTCCATTATTTAGAATGTCCAATATTCCTGCTTGTTTCCTTGGCTCTGCCCAGACTGAAAATGTACTTGAAGACTTAAAAAAGTATGTATATTTTTATTACTAAAGGAGAGCCTGACTAAGTTTGTTTGGACCTTATATGCAGTTCACTGATTTTGTATAATATTAAACTGTTTGCTGGTGATGTTTGTGGAAAAAAAATGTACATGAGAAGTAATGCATAGTAATTGACAGTGCACAAGTAAGAGCATGTCAGATGTGCTTAATTAAATTCATAAAGATATGACAATTTTTATTTTCACTTTGACACTGTATATATTGTATGTGTAGCTGCCGAAATAATAAGGTATGGTCAAGCATGGGTAAAACGCGTATCTAAAGAAATCTCACATTTCCAAAGTTCATTTTGAAAATATTTAGTGAAAGTTAAAAGCAAATAATCCACACAAGAATAAAAAGTAAAATAGTTACACACATAGAATAAAGGCAAAAAAAAGGAAAAATGTATCTTGTCTTAAACAGCTTTTCTTGACAAACTTTAATTATTTCTGTACTTAAAAGTTCTTTACTTTTTCTTCTCTACTTAAAGATTCTTAAATTCTTATATACTTAAAGATTCTTAGCTTCTTCTTCTGTATGCTTTAAGCATACGGCACAGCACATGAATTAAGTGCTATTTTCTTACATATTTATTTCACACACTCAAAAGGCCCGTAAGCTGATTGGCGCATAGATAATGTGCCCAGGGACGGTTGAAAACCATATGCCTTCCATTCCTTGCTCAAGGCAAAGCTGTCACTATCTGAAGATTATTGTTTTAGTCAGAACTGTTAGAAGTGGCAGGAAAATATCAACATAGGAACCTCCCATATTTTATGTATTATTATCTAGTAAAATATTCATGAATTTTATACAACTAGGAAAATGGCTCTTATAATATGTTTCTTCTGTGAAAAGTGTTTCTAGTACAGTATTGTTATGAATTAGATGTGTTGCTAAGACTCTATTAATCTCACTTAGCTTTATATTATTAATTTCATTTTAGTGGGTACTTTCGAGTGTTATACATGACTCCTGAATTCTGCTCTGGAAATACAAATTTACTTAAACAACTCAATCATGACGTAGGTAAGGAAAGTTATTGTATAAAGATTTTTTTTGGCAGTTGTTTTATTCTAATGTATATTTGCCACTTTCTCCATTTCCTCTATTACTGCATATTTTTGACACTGAATATTTTCAGGTCTTCATCCAAAATCTAATATTAGGTAAAGGGAACTTAAGTGAGCAAGTAACAACAATTCAGAACAACATTATTTAATGTTATGAAAAGAAAATTTTAAAAAAGCAAAACTTCAGAAAAAACATACTGTTTGCATCTTTAATTAGCAATCCATTTTATGCTCAAAAGTCAACCCACAGATAGCTGTTGCTCTCTCTGTATTCAATGATTATTTCCCAATTGCACCTGAGACTCAAGTATTCTGTTAGGATATGCTTGACATCAAATGTATTTCCACAGTAAATGATGACGAAAGAAAACAAAACAAAACTGCCACAGAATGTGCATTCTAATCATATCATTAAATACAATAAGCATATTGTATATTTTTTCTGTTATAACTAAACAACATATTTACATATTAATTACATTTCTTAGACATATCCTAACTTAAAAATATTTTAAGTTAGTATTCTGTTTTCATTTTATTGAGCATTTCCTTTAAATGTTTATTTAAAATGTATTTAAAATTACATCCTTAATCTTCCTTGTTTACATGCTTTAAGGGATTACTTTAATAGCAGTGGATGAGGCTCATTGTATATCTGAATGGGGTCATGACTTCCGGAGTGCATACAGAAATCTTGGATTATTAAAAGAATTGCTTCCTAATGTAAGTTGTCTTTTTCTTAATAGTACTATTTAATCATATTCAAATAAACACTGTACACTATTCTGTACACAAAATATACAGTGTTTAACTTCAGTGTTAAACTTATACATAAAGTAATGAAGACTTAGTATATTAGGGTTAATCAAAACATCTATTAAATGTTTTTGCATTGACCCAGTAACTAACTTCAGTCTCAAACTCTCATATCGATATTGTAGCATACTGTCTTGCATTATCTGTTAAGCTAGGACTGTTAACTGAGCACAGGCTCGGAGTGTTTAACACTAGAATTACCAAAGCTTACGAAAAAATTCGTAAATCTGGCCGGCTTAAATCCCTCGCACCTCTCCATCAGCGTCTTTTGTCCTGTAAATGTACCGATAAAGACAAGCAGCTAGCAGCCTGCTATTTCATCCCCCACCGCCGCAGAACGTGCACAAAGTTCTCCCAGCTCATGCCTTGATTACCTGGGAGTGAAGTGCTGGAGTTTTAGAGTGGAAATAATAGATCGTTATGTGGATCAGCAATTCTTACCGCTACGCCGCGGAAGCTGTTGCATCGTCCTTGAACCTTTTGTGAAAGTGTTTATTTGATCTTTGGACTTCAGGCTTCACACATTATATAGTTTATGCCTACATTTTGTCATGTATTACTAAAATATGAAAAATATTTCTGTTTTAACAATGTGTTTACACAGATTATTATAGACACGAACACAGATGAAATGCATGTGTTCCAAATAACAATCTATTATTTCCACTCTAAAATTCCAGCACTTCACTCCCAGATAATCAAGGCATGAGCTGGGAGAACTTTGTGCACGTTCTGCGGTGGTGTGGGAGGATAGAATATCAGGCTGGTCGCTGCTTGTCTTTATTGGCACATTTACAGGACAAAAGACGCTGATGGAGAGGTGCAAAGGGATTTAAGACGGGCCGGATTTATGAGTTTTTTTTGTAGGCTTTGGTAATTCTAGTGTTAATGCAACAACAGTGAAGTACAAAACCTTATAGCATTTGCATACATAAACACATCAATGTATTACACAGTAAAACAGAAACGAATCTTGGTTGTTAAAAATCGTGATATTAGTCCTGTAAACACAAGAATTGAATTATGATCAGTGAATTATAACAGTGGAGAAAGGAAAACAAAAACTTTACTTAACAGCATTACATAGTTAGGAGCAGGTGCTTCTAAAAATAGCAATGGATACTAAAAAATAAACTTCAGACGAGGGCATATGATAGTTCATAATAATTATAAATCTTTATTTTAGAAAAAAACCTCTCAACTGTAACTGCAGTTTTAACTGGTGTATCAGTAAATCTTACAATGGTGTTCTGAACTTAAATGATGAATCTTCACTGTATCTTCAAGATCAATGGGATATTACTTACACTAATAGACCAATCATTGCACAGTTCTGTTGCCCTCTAGCTATAGTCTTGACTTTCCACAGTAGTTTTGTTTTATCCCTGAAATTCTTAGATACTTGAGGGCCAACATCTTCATTTTAAGGTATGTTCCTAAGATTTAAATTTTGATGAGTTCTCTTAAATATATAGTATATAGTTAAATTTTATATATAATAAAATATATTAGCTTCGGAATCGGTTAGAAAATGTAGCTAATTAATCACATAACTGTATGGAATTAATTGCAATTAATCGCATCTAACATTAAAACATACAATCATAAATTAGATGCATAAATCATGAAGTAAATATACACTGAATCACAGAATTAATGTAGAATCATCACAAATTAATTTTTAAAAATGTAATGGCATAGTTTAAACTTAAACAATGATTTGAAACCTGACATTTTAACAAAACACTGCTTTAGCAAGCACATCCTAAATTTGAATGCCTTCCTAAAAGGCAAGTTGAAAAGAAGGCAATAAGAAAACAAGGCTATTGTATTAGTTCTCAGATTGGTATGGCATTTGAGACATAGACGTATCAAAGTAGAATTAAATGATTGAAACAACAGTAGACTTTGAATGGACTGCTAAAGACTGACTTAACTGAAATAAGCATCTCTTAAGAGGGCATACATTAAAACATGTATTAAAACTCTGCAAATGCCATCTTCATTTCTTCTTCACCATCAATGACTTTATAATTATACTGTAAACGTGTTTTTCAACTGGTGCGCAATGAGAGCAACCGAGGTGTCCCATATAAGACTGCCTGTATGAGCGGGAAAAAGACAGGTAAGTTGGGAAAATGCATCCAAAATGCTCACTAACTGCAGTGTCTGCGAATGTCAACCCTCAAGCTGCTTTTTTGCAGCTGGAAGCATTCCGGGTTTCCCTGGTCGTCTTCCCCGCAGCACTTCCGGGTGTGGCTGAAGTGCTGAGGACCAGGGCTCTCCAGGCATTGGTGCGCTCCCTGGCAGTGACCATGGGCCCCTATAGGGTTGAGCTTCCAAGCACAGTTCCTGTGGTCCCCAAAGCCACCAGGGCGGTTGCCCCCTTGTGGTCTGGAGGAGGCGTAACCACTCTTCCGGTCCTTCTGAGCATCCCGGCTGGGTGCCACCGGCAGTCCCTTGGCACAAAAACCAATTTTGGATATATATATATATATATATATATATATATATATATATATATAAATAAATATAAATATATAAATATATAAAGTATACATATGTAATTCTTTAGGTTCATACATTTTGCATTATTGTTTCGTAATTTAAAAAAAAAAAAAAAAATTAATGAAAATGCTGTCCTGACCAAAGCACTGCCTGAAATGATCTCCTCGTTGCCGGCCCTGGATGCGCCAGTATTTTTTAACACGTTAAAACGATGGAATCTCTGAAGCCTACAAAAAAAGCTGTAATGCCGGGCCACCTTAAATTCCTCCACACCTTTTCATCACCATCTTTCTTTTGCAAAAATGTTAATTGACACAGGCAGCAACCAGACTGCTTTTCCATCCCCCACCAAGGTGGCAGAAGTTCTCCCGGCTCAAGTGTCTGTTTATCTAGGTGTGAGGTGCTGGGAGTTGTACAGAGTAAATAATATATTGTTATTTGGAATACATGCATTTCATGTGTGTTCTGTGTCTACAATGATCTGGGTAAATGTTGAATGACAGGATTTCCTGAGCACATAAATAGAAACTTTTTCAATGTTATAGTAATAAATATGTGAAGTGTATAATTCATAAAGACTTTAGTCTAAATATCAAATAAACATGTGCGTTTATTCAAGAATATAACCATCCATCCATCCATTATCCAACCCGCTATATCCTAACTACAGAAAAAAAATCATTCATTTACATGTTGCTATCATTAAGTTAAAAAACAAAGCTCAAATGTCAATTGATAGAAAGTTCACGTCTTCTTCGATGGAACAGAGGTAAGAACTGTTGCATTATCTCCAAAAGGCTGTGGGTTCAAGTCTGGGTCCTTCCCTTTTTGAGTAGTGAACTGCTATTGTTATTACTATTACATAATAAAAACATACATTTGATTTGAGTCTGTAACACCCGGTGTAAATTTTTGCTACCCCTGTAAAAGATATCGCTGAAGGGATATAAGCAGACACACAAATGCTGTTGAATCATGTCTTCTTGGTATCTTTTTGTCACTTTAATTTTTTGTTATTCAGTTTTATTCTTGAATAAAAGCACACTTGTTTCATTATACCTTTGCAAAAGTGTTTATTTTATATTCCAGTACCCACTTGAATGAGATCAAATCTGTTTCTGCCTCTCTTGTGCATGCACACATACATTCATGCATGAAAACGTCATTATTTGAAAATGCTATTTCATTTAAACACGAGTTGTCATTTGAACATTTTTTTCGATCTTGCCCAAACCCCGTGTTATAGTGCATGGTACTGAGAATGCAGGCAGGCTACTTCTTTTTGGGCGCATATACCGTTAGCATAGTACTGCCAGATCTAAACACCAGCATGGAGAATTGCTTGTGTACTAAAGTGACTTTAGCTTCAGGTGGAAATTCCTGTCCCATTTTATTTATGGTGCCAAGCAGAGTTGTGTTGCAGTGCAGCAGTCTGTTAGGTTTTTAAAGCAATGTGAAGAAGTTGTTTGTTGTTACAGCTCTGCCTTTTTTCCAGAAATGTCTCCATTTGCTTTTAATATCGCAGTCTCGGAAAGTCTTTCTCCCGTGGAATAACTGGAATCTTTTTCTAAATAAGGAGTGGCATTGCACATGTACTTTGTTTCCAAATCTACTGCAAATCAGAAGTTTATGCCAAATTTGTTAGGCTTGGTCGAGATGTATTGCAAGAAACGATATTGTGCTTTGGTTGGAAACAGTTGCTCATCAATAGTAGTGTTGCCCTGCGTTGTAACTCAAAACACAGCTGTCAACAAAATGTTGCCAGATGTCAGAGATCGCAGCAAATCTGTTGTTTTTCACATGTTCTGCACGGGTGTCTTTTGTTACAACAATACAAATGCCACATGATTGTCTGATTGCGGTCAAGGAGCATTGTATCTTTGATTGGTGGTGCAACAAATAGTTCTGAGTAGGCATTAATCACAGCACCAACTGTGGTTATTGCTGCTCTTGTGAAAAGGATGGAGATAAAAACGCCATCAACTCAGAGAGGGAGAGGCAAGTTCGTTGTACCACTTGAACATCACTGACAGAATTGATTTTTTTTTTCTTTGATTATAGTCTTGAATAAAAGCACATGTTTATTTGATATTTGGACTAAAGTCTTCACACATTTTACACCTCAACTCATTATTACTCTAACGTGAAAAAAGTCTCTGCTTTAGTTATGCGTTCAACATTTCTTTCCTCGCATTTCCTGTCATACTACATTTAGTAGTAGTAGTTTATTTTTATAGCGCCCTCACAGACAAAAGGTCACAGAGCACGGAACAGCAAATACAGTACAAATACAACAGTTAAAACAAAACATAAACAAAGCCAATAAAAATAATAAATAAACTAGAACTTTCAGCACTGTTTAAAAGCTTGTTTAAAAAGAAATTTATTTAGTGTTTTTTAAAAGAATCATCAGACTCCACTCCATGCAGCCCACAAGGCAGGCTATTCCATAGTCTTGGTGCCACAGACTGAAAGGCATGATCCCCATGGGTTTTTAGCCGAGTGCATGGGGCAACTAGAAGGCTGTGTTGCCCAG
Organism: Polypterus senegalus; assembly: GCF_016835505.1. Lineage (NCBI taxonomy): Eukaryota > Metazoa > Chordata > Cladistia > Polypteriformes > Polypteridae > Polypterus > Polypterus senegalus. The sequence goes on from NW_024385290.1 coordinate 13,577, forward strand.
AGCTGAGAGTCCGACAAGCTGCATGGCACTGGAGCAGGCTGGTTAGCTACTCAGGAGCTTGTCCATGCAAAGCTCTGAAAGTAAGTACCAAAACTTAAAAATGAATTCTATAAAACACTGGGAGCCAGTGCAGTGTGTATAAAATGAGGGTGGTAAGATCACTCCGGCTAGCACGAGTTAGGAGCCAGGCATCTGCATTTTGAACAAACTGAAGATGTGAGAGAGAGGACACGCTCAAACCCGTAAAGAGAGCATTACAGTAATCAAGCTGTGAGGAAATAAAAGAATGAACGAGCATCTCCAATGCTGATATACAGCATTTCTTAGTTTTGAGAGATTTCTTAAATGAAATAAACACGCGGCTGACTGATCTTAAATATTCATCAAAGCGTCAGGGATTGGTGAAAATAGCCCCAAGGTTACGTAGACTCGACTTAATAACAGGAGAGACAGAAGATAATTTTAAACTGATCTCACAATAAAGAACAGGAGGAGCAACAATTAGTACCTTGGTCTTTCCTGAATTCAACTGCAGGTAATTACTACTGAGCCAGTTGTTAACCTGAGACTGACAATCAACCAATGTGACCAAAGTATTAATTTGGTTAGTCTTCAATGAAAAATAAAGCTGTATATTATCTGCATATAGATGATACAAAATATCCTTAAAACAGTTAAGAATCTGTGATAGGGGAAGAATATATAAAGAGAAAAGTACAGGTCCAAGAACTGAGCCCTGTGGCACTCCACAAGTCAAAGGAGCAGAGTCAAATGAAAAGCCAGCCACACCGACTGAGAAACCCTTATTCAACAAATAAAGAGGAGAACCACTCCAAATTAGAGCCAGAGACACCTAACAGCTCTAATCTATTAATTAAGATCTGATGGTCCACTGTATCAAAAGCTGCGATAAGATCTAACAGTACAAGCACAGAGCACCGCCTGCATCAGCAGCAATTAAAAGTTCATAAAAAACTTTTAGAAGAGCTGTTTCTGTAAAATGTTGCCTCGGAAAACCAGAATGAAAAGAATCAAAGAACCGCTGCTCCTCTAAGAAGACACAAAGTTGCAGTTCAACCACCTTTCCCAAAACTTTGGCAATAAAAGGCAGTTTTGAAATTGCCATGTAATTACTCAAAATAGAAGGATCAGAATTAGATTTTTTCAACAGCGGCTGAATTACAGCATGTTTAAAATACGATGGAACCACACCAGATCTCAAGGAGCAATTTATGATATTCAAAAGGCACGGACCTATACAACTCAGATTTTAACATTAATAATGTTGGCAACAGGTCAGTAGGACACGATGAAGGTTTCATCTTCCTGAGCGTCAGAAAGATCAGAAAGTGAAACTTCTGAGAACACAAAAGACTCGGAATATGAGTTAATGAGACCACTAGGTAAGACAGCTGGAACAATATTAGCCCGAACAACATTAACCTTGCCAATAAAAATGTAAGAAAATTATTGCAGTCACTTTTAGAAAAAACCTGAGTAATAGATTGAGATGGAGAAATAATATTGTGAATAGTATCAAATAGCACTTTGGGATTGCGATTGTGAGTCTGAATAAGATTAGAAAAATAAGCTGTTCTAGCATCCCTAACCAAAGAATTAAAAGAAGCAAGTAAATCCTTTAAGCACGAAAGATGAACTTCCAGATTAGTGGACTTCCTTAGGCACTCCGCTTTTCAACATTTACCTAGATTGTTGTAGACATGAACACACATGAAATGTATGTATTCCAAATAACGATACATTATTTACCCTATACAATTCCAGACACTTAACTCCCAGATAAAGAGACTTCAGCGTCTGACTTGACTTCAGTTGCATTTATGGGGGATGAGTGAGCAGGCTGCCTGTTGCAGTTGCTGATTAACACATTTGCAAAACAAAGTTGCTGATGAAGAGGTGCGAAGGAGTTTAAGGTGGCCTGGCATTACGACTTTTTTCGTAGGCTTTAGAGATTGTAGTGTTAATGAAAGGTACAGTATCTGGTGATACTGCCTCTGTATGGTATTAAATCTCAATCCAGGCTCTTTATGCGTAGCTATTCGCTGATGTAATAAACTTTCTTCTTCTGTGAATTTCTCTCTGACTGAATATGGTTTTTATGCATGGTTCTTAGTGGCTAAGGAAAAAGCAACTTGTCTTGTTTTTTTCAATTTGTTTAGAGCTAATCATCTGTGATGGTCAATGTTGTAAACTCGTCCTGTAGCACTTGTTTCAAAAGAGTCCACAGACTGAGGTTTACTTAGTTATGTTGACCTCTTTTGTATGTGACTTTGGATAAATGTATCTTCTAATTGAATAAATGTAAATATAAGGTGCATCAGTGGTTATCAGTCATTGTTTGCCTGTGATAGCTTTTTCTGACAATCTCCTTAACTTCCTTCAATAACAGTTTACTTGCACTTCAAAAACAGGTGAATCAAATTTCCTTATATTGACTTGGCCCACGGCCTTGTCTTTTTGAATGTCATTTTATTGATCTGCAAAATACTTCTCTACTTACTCTTTTCAGTACCTGCCATTATGATTTCTGTCTTTACCCCTTCAGAGATGGGTTTTGGAAACTTTCAAAAGGATTTTTCAAGAATTCATGTGTTTTCTTTATTCTCTCGCCTCATCATTATTTGCTATTGCTTCTTTAGATTTTTCACTCTTTAAATAGTTAAATATTAGTCCTTAGCAGCAACCATTTCCTTGTTGAAATCCAGTGAAATTGGTATTTCTTAAATTAACCCATTTAATGGTCATTTCTTTGCTTGGTATTCCTTAATGCCTCCTTTACCAGGTGAAAACAGGTCATACAGTGTCATTAAACACTTTTGGTAGTAATGACATAACTGTTACTATCATAAACTGTCCGACACTGTATACAAATTTTATATATTTTTGGTTTCCCTTTTTTTGCATGTTAGGTCCCCATTGTAGCCTTAACCGCTACTGCAAGTCCTTCCATTCGACAGGATATAATCAAAAGTTTGAACCTGGATAACCCTCAGATCACATGCACTAACTTTGATCGACCAAATCTCTTCCTGGATGTTCATCAGAAATCTGGAAGCATAATCCAAGACATAAAGAAGTTCCTTATTAAAAGGATGTGTAAGTCTCTTAATTGCCAAATTAGTAGAACTATAGAGTTAAATATTTTAAACACTTAACAATAACGTATTTAAATAAAGTTGTAAGCTGTTTATCTTTTTTTCTGTTTGTTCACGATTTTTTGATTTTCACGAAATTTTGCTTGTTGGTAAAACCTAAAATATAAGCTATATGGTGTAATGAGAAGGGTTGTATGGTGGGGTTGGCACACCAAAAATCAGTGCTGACATGGGGACTACAAATCCCATCAGGCAGGAGCAGTGCACAGGGGCTGTTGGGAGGACACAATTACCACTGTGCATTGGTAAAGTGGGATCTAATCAAGGAATACCGGTGTTACTCTTTTTTCTCAGTTAACTTTGGATTACGACTTTTGCCCAAGGGTATGTGATATTGTCTCATTGTGAGTTGTTTTTAGCCGTATTAAATTTCCAAAGGGTTGTTTTTGCCAGTTTATTTTCATCGAGACCCTTTTCTGAGAAATAATACGTTTCCAAAAGTAGTATATGGTTTTGCCAAACCCTTAATAAGCAATGTTCCTTTCTTTCACCATATCAAAAAACTTTTAACACTAGAATTGCTAGGCATTTTTTCAGTTCTGTAATCGACAAGGCTACACCAACTGTAGCTGAATTCTTTTATTCTCACTATTGGCCTATCAGCTTGACATCCTGATAACATATCTCTACTGCCATATCCCCAAAAGTCACAGATATCATAGTACAGCTTGAGTGAACATGAAAATAATTTGTTTCATGGCACACAGCATATTGTTTCGAATATATTCACTTTAAGTATTAGCAAACATTTTCAATTAAAAACAAAGTGATAAAAAAAGCCCCATGGGTTGTGTGGCCTTGGGGCAGAAAACTTCTTTGTTATTTATTAGTAAAAGGCAAAACAACCTATTTAACACTAGAATTACCAAAGCCTACAAAAAAACTTGTAAACTCGGCCCACCTTAAATCCCTTCGCATCTTTCCGTCAGCATCTTTTGTCTTGTAAATGTGTCGATCAAGCAGCCTGCTATAACCACCACAACACCATCAACCCCGATCGGGAAGGGCAATAGGTTCACCCAACTTGAGCCTTGATTATCTTGGAGTGAAGTGCTGGAGTTTTAGAGGGAAAATAATAGATTGATATTTGTAACACATGCATTTCATTTTATCTTGGTAGAGTGTTGTGATGTAGGATTTTGCATATAACTTGATAAATGTTTTGTATGTCTTTATTTATAATTTAGGCAAACCAATGTAATTTAGTGGTACCTTGGTGAGAGGCATTCTTGTTTATCCCCCCATGTTTACGACTTTTCTTTGTAATTTTACGACAGGATTTGGGGATGTGTCTTAAACCAGTTTGATGAGCATTTCTTTGCTAAAGTCTTTTCTCCCATCCCCACACAAAGCCAGGTTAGTGTAATATATGGTCTTGGGGGCAGAAGATAAGATGTTCTATTTCACCCATTGGTCTGAGGTATGGCTGTTTGGAATTGGCTAGTCTCAGAGGCCTTTAAGTACCATGATGTCCTATTGGTTCTAGGAATTGGAGAGAACATCTATAAATGTACTTGCTCAACCACATTCTCTCTCTCTGACTGACTGACATATGATGAAGAAGCATCTCTCTGACTGACCCACATATGAAGAAGCATCTCTCTGCTGACCTATGATGATGAAGACAACATGAAGAGCACAGCTCAGCAGCCATATTGAACAGACATGTGGCTGAAAGCTGAGCACCAACGATGCCTTAACTAGAGACATTTTAAGTAACTGCAAGTCTGTGTGCCACCTGAATTACACATCACCATTTTATCAGGTTGTATGGTTGCCAATATTCAAATGTACTTTGCATTTTGTTATTATTTATGAATATTATCAGTAATACATTATTTTATGTGTAACTTAACTCCTGCTTGTCTTTTACTACATCTAATTGCCTGAGGTTATAGATATAGAAGGGAAGGTGGGGATAAGTTATATACAGTGGTAAGTCTGTGAGATTAGGTATTCTAAGGCTACATATTAATAATACAATAGGGACAGTAGAGCAATATATATTACTCTACCAAGATAAAACAATTGGCGTGTCGGCAGGATTTTGGGGTAACCAAGTTTTGCACCCTGTTTGCAAATACTGTTTTGATGTATGTGTTTGTTTATGTATGTGAATTTTAGGGCACCCAGTGTACAAATGCGGTGGAAGTAAAACATTGTTTGGTTGCTGAATGGAATATAACCAACAAAGTGTAGAGACTTCATGTGTGTCACAAGGACACCCGCATGTTTGTTAGTACTGGTGGTAGTGAGTCCCTAATTAAAGTGCTAGGGAGTGGTGAAAGATGCATGCGTCATTCATACGGCATTTAAGTGGTTAAAGTGCTAGGGAGTGATGGGACATGCATTCGTCATTCATACGGTACTTATTCGTTTAGAATCTTTGTGTATGTATGTGTATGTTTGCTTACAGGGGCAAAAGTAGGCCAACCCATAACGAATTTGGCAAATTGTATTAGAGAAATTGTAGACTTAGAAATGCCTAAGTTCATTTTAAAGTCAGCCATCTTCCAGTGGAGTGGCAGAGGAAGCAGGCTAAAGCTAGGAAACCTGTAGTTCAGGTAGAGAAAGCAGAAGCTGAGCTGAGTGTGCCACAAAATGGAAGGGGGCTGGAAGGATTAAAAGCAAGAAAACAGAGATCAGGTTTAAAGAAGACAGCTGCTGTTATAAGAGGTTTACTAGCTTGTATTATTGGTAATAAGGAAGATCATGATAAGGAAGAAAATAGCAAAGTGAATGAAAGTGAAAGTTGTGGAATGTTGAGTGAGAGTTTTGAAAGATGTAACAGTTGGTGTGATAATTGTGAAGTGTTAGCATGTAGAACACTCACTGCTAAAGTAGAAAGCAGTGAAAGAAGTGGAAAAAAGAAATGTAAACCGCCCATGGTGAAAGTTAGGGCAACAGTAACCAGATCGGACTGGAACCCTAAAACAGGGGTGGGTGACTTACATGAGACAGATGTGTGCTCAGATAAAGAGTGGGAATGTGAGTGTGAGGAAAAGGAGAGAGATGAAAGGAAGGGAAAACAGCAAGGGTGTTTTCTTCCTTTATTCTCCACTGCACCACAATCTCCAAGTAATTCTGAGGCCTGTCCAGTATTTAAAGAGCATGCTACACTGATAGATATTTCACCACTGTTAGGAAAGGTAACCAGTGCTGCACTGAAATTTGATTTAGGACAAAGAGATCAGATAGAAGGCAGAGGAGCTGGTGAGTGTGAATGGCAATTGTTGACTAGAGGGCATGAACTGGATATTGGCATAAGGATACTGAGTAAAGAAAGTGTGGAATTAAAACAAAGAACAATGGAAATGAAAGGAATTCAAGTGCTTGTGTGTGAAAGGTCTGAATGTGCTAGTGCAAGAATGGCTGAGTTGGAAAGAAAGTGCACCAGTTTAGGAGTTGGTTTGAATGAAACAGGACAAGCCAAAGAACAAAGGATGGGGATGGTGCAGCAGGAAGCTCAGCTAGCAAGCCAGGAATGCACATCGGTGTGAAGGTCCTAACAGCTGTGCTAGGGCCAGCAGTAATTAAAAACCACACACACTTAGGTCCAGTAATTCGAAACCTGACTGACCAGTTGTTCAAAAGACAGCCTATGACTCTCCATGCAATAAAATGGAGAAAAGTGAGCTGGTCTTTAGTAAAGAACACAGGTCAGTTTTAGCAGAAATGCTGGATTTAGAACTTGGGTTTGAGAGGCTTCAGTCCACACTTTCAGGTAGCAGTTACCATACAATAAAAAAGGACACACAGGCAATGAAAAAAATAGAAGGGTAGCACAGGAAGACAGGAAAGGGAAAATAGTTATTTCTGTTTCAATTTTCTGGCCTTTTGCAATAGTGCTACTTCTATAGTAAGGTTTTTTATGGACTTTGGTTTGGTGCAGGTAATAAATAGTGAAGGCAATTAGCAGAGTAAAATCCATGCAGGAGATCGGGTTACCATTGGCACATTGGAGTGGTGTGGCACTAGTGCCAAGCTGTTCCAATGAATGCCTGGAAGCAAAGTTTGAGTTTTGGCACCAGGTCGACAGCCAAGAAAATGAGATGGACAGAAACTGCTTTGTCACCTTCCATTTTGCAGACCTGCCTACATAGCAGAATGAAGAAAAGACAACACGAAAGACTAAAGACAAAGACATGAAGAAGAACTGAAGAGACATCAAGAAAAGACACTTACTGGGGTTTAAGTGAGTAACAAGTCCACAAGTCATGCAATAATAAGGACTAGTCACAATAGCTATAGTTTAAAAGGAAAGGTTTGTTCATTACTGCAGCAAATTTATATTCCAAGGGGTGGAAACTGAACAAACCAGTTAGGAATGCCAAAATAAGGGGATTCATTTTGGGCTCATAAAGTATACATTCTGGGTATTAATTAATTAAGAGGGATAATTAATATAAGAAAAGGTATACTGAGCAAATTGGTGAACTTTTCAGGAAAGCAGGTGCAGCTGGTACATTTGCAAGACATATGGGCTCCGATGTTTAGGTATAGTCTAATTGGGAAAATATGGAAGCCCTGCTGAGATTGTCGGCTATGGTGCAGGCACAGGACCAGTGGGCCAATTCTGAACCGAGGTGTTTAGCACAATGAGTATGCATATGGTGAGCAAACAACTCTAGGGGTGGCCTACGGGGGGAATGATGAGAGTTGCAAAGCTTTGATGTCTCATGGTGGTGATGCCAGCCTATACTGGTAAAGGCTGATGGCAGTCAAGAGTTGCACCATGGGTAGGAAAGCACAAGAGGCAACTAAGTCAACCCCAAATGTGTGCAGAGGGGCCACAGATGTTGGTTTGTGAACAGTTTATGCAGTGGCACATGGCCTGTCACTTGGGCAGAAGTGGTTGTACTGGCACCTGTGGCATGTTACCTTTCAAATTTTGATGTTAATTGTACAGTTGCATATGCTTAGATAGTTTGGGACAGGGGTCTAATTAGCAGTTAGACAGAGAACAAGTACAGATTAAAAATTCACACAATAGACTCAATTGTAGTGGGCTAGTTTAGTGGAAGGTGTGGACTTGTCTCATTTTGAACCACCAGATCTGATGACATATGGAGACTGCAGAAAGAGGTGCAAGCTGGAGCAGATACAAGTCATCGGGCGCTTCCAAGTTCTTCAGATTGTCTTTGAAATAAAGAAGATATGTAATGGACAAATGGTCACGGACAACTTTTAACACTGGGAGAGCAAATACTGCAAATCAATGCACAAGTTATGCATCAGACTCTTGAAACAATTTAAAGACATTGTGTATAAAGACACTGTACAAAACATTCATCGGGGTGGAGTGTTGTGATGTAGGATTTTGCATATAACTTGATAAATGTTTTGTATGTCTTTATTTATAATTTAGGCAAACCAATGTAATTTAGTGGTACCTTGGTGAGAGGCATTCTTGTTTATCCCCCCATGTTTACGACTTTTCTTTGTAATTTTACGACAGGATTTGGGGATGTGTCTTAAACCAGTTTGATGAGCATTTCTTTGCTAAAGTCTTTTCTCCCATCCCCACACAAAGCCAGGTTAGTGTAATATATGGTCTTGGGGGCAGAGATAAGATGTTCTATTTCACCCATTGGTCTGAGGTATGGCTGTTTGGAATTGGCTAGTCTCAGAGGCCTTTAAGTACCATGATGTCCTATTGGTTCTAGGAATTGGAGAGAACATCTATAAATGTACTTGCTCAACCACATTCTCTCTCTCTGACTGACTGACATATGATGAAGAAGCATCTCTCTACTGACCCACATATGAAGAAGCATCTCTCTGCTAACCTGTGATGATGAAGACAACACAATGAAGAGCACAGCTCAGCAGCCATATTGAACAGACATGTGGCTGAAAGCTGAGCACCAACGATGCCTTAACTAGAGACATTTTAAGTAACTGCAAGTCTGTGTGCCACCTGAATTACACATCACCATTTTATCAGGTTGTATGGTTGCCAATATTCAAATGTACTTTGCATTTTGTTATTATTTATGAATATTATCAGTAATACATTATTTTATGTGTAACTTAACTCCTGCTTGTCTTTTACTACATCTAATTGCCTGAGGTTATAGATATAGAAGGGAAGGTGGGGATAAGTTATATACAGTGTAAGTCTGTGAGATTAGGTATTCTAAGGCTACATATTAATAATACAATAGGGGACAGTAGAGCAATATATATTACTCTACCAAGATAAAACAATAAGACGAAGCGAAGAATACACATAAAATAATGAATAATATATAACAAAATCAAAAGCCCCAACATCAACTTAAACTGATTTATGTAACACTCCCGTAACACACTTTTTTCAAAACCTTTGTTAAACTATATTATTCAGCTTTTTCACCCAAAAAGCCTCAGTCTGCCTCAATATGTTCAGTATTTATATATTTATTTAATATAATATATATATATATATATATATATAAACTGCTCAAAAATTAAAGGAACACTTTGAAACATCAGATCTCAAAGGGAAAAATCCTCCTGGATATCTATACTGATATGACTGGGTAATGTGTTAGGAGCGAAAGGTCACATCGTTTGATGGAAATGAAAATGATCAACCTACAGACCCCTGAATTCAAAAGCCCCAAAAATCAGAGTAAAAAAATGATGTGGCAGGCTAGTCCATTTTGCCAAAATTTAATTGCACAACTCAAAATTATCATGCCCTTTGTATCCCCTGTGTTTGTATACATGCCTACAGCATCGGTGCATGCTTCTAATGAGATGACAGATGGGTGTTGGGGGGATCTCCTCCCAGATCTGGACCAGGGCATCACTGAGCTCCTGGGACAGTCTGAGGTTGCCCTGGTGGTTGGATGGACAAAACATAATGTCCCAGAGGTGTTCTATTGGTTGGTCAGGAAAGTGTGTGGCAGTCAATGGTATCAATTCCTTCATCCTCCGGGAACCTGCAACTCTCACCACATAAGGCCGGGGTTGTTTTCACCAGGAGCCACTGTACCAGCATAGGGTCTGACAATGGGTCCAAAGGTTTCATCCTGATACCCAATGGCAGCCAAGGTTTCCTTTGTCAAGCCTGTAGCGGTCTGTGTGACCCTCCATGGATATCCTCCCCAGACAATCATTAACCCCCCACCAACTGCTCATGCTGAATGATGTTACAGGCAGCATAATGTTTCCTGGCTTCTCAGACCCTTTCCTTCTGTTACATGCTCAGGGTGAACCTGCTCTCATCTGTAAAAAGCACAGGGCACCAGTGGTGCCCTCTGCCAATTCTGGTATTCTATGGCGAGATGCCAATCGGCTCATGCTGCTGGGCAGGGGACTCAGGGCCATTAGAGGGCATGGGGCCCTTGGGGCACCCCCCATTGAGTCTTTCTGGTTGTTTGGTCAGAGACATTACACCAGTGGCCTGCTGGAGGTCATTTTGTGGGGGTCTGGCAGTGCTCATCCTGTTCCTCCTTGCCCAAAGGGCAGATACTGGGCCTGCCTAATAGTTATGCACCTTCATGGCCCTCCCCAGCTCTCCTAGAGTAACTGCTTGTCTCCTAGAATCTCCTCCATGCCCTTGGACTGTGCGGGGAGAAGCAAACCTTCAGCAATGGCATGATTGATGTGCCATCCGGGAAAGTTGGACTACCTGTGCAGCCTCTGTAGGGCCCAGGTATGCGCCTCATGCTACCAAGTAGTGACACTGACTGTAGCCAAATGCAAAACTAGTGAAGAACAGTCAGAAAGATGAGGGGAAAAATGTCAGGCCTCCACCGTAAACCATTCCTGTTTTTTTGGGGATCTCATTTGTTGCCCCAGGGCATCTGTTGTTATTTTATTAACACCACAGCAGCTGAAATGATTAACCCCCTCTGCTACAACTGGAAATTTAAAATCTCATAAATTTCATTGACTTTTATGCTATACTCTGATTAAAAGTGTTCCTTTAATTCTTTTGAGCAGTTTTATATATATATATATATATATATATATATATATATATATATATATATATATATATATATATATATATATATATATATATATATATATATATAATGTGTCTATTATTTTTCAAAGGGAAACCCCATTTATTCTCTCATTTGCATATATTGTTGGGTGTGGGATCTGTGAAAACTTTGCACTATATTCTTCCTTTTAGTCAAATTCCTTTCTGGCTATGTACTTTGTATTTCATGTTTGAAACATTGCAGTGCCAGTTCAGGTGAGGTTTTTGTATTCTTTGCTTAAATGAAATAACAAATTACAACAGTGTTCAGATTTTGGTATTTTTATTTATCTAGCCAGTGAAACAATGAAAGTTTTACAATGCAACCCTTTTTATTTTATACAGTAGTAGTTTTTAGATGATGCTATTAATCCCAAGGGGAAATTTACTTTAAAAGTAGTAAAAAATTTCCCGGAAGCAGGGCCAAATAAAGAAAGTGATCAGTAAAAATAGAAAAAAGGAAGAAAAAAAAAAGGATGTACGAGCTGCTGGGCGGCTGCCACTTTTGCGTGGCGTCTGGGTCAAGAAAATAGTTGTCTGCTAAAGACAGATAGCATTCCCTCTGGATAACAATGTTCAGTAATGTTGCTGAATTAAAATCCATTTTATGATGTGTTATTTCAAATATTTGTAACTAGCAAAATACCAGCCAGTGGAAGTAGTGTGTTAAAGTAATGAAAAAGAAAAGGAACATTTTGAAAATAAGTAACATGATTGTCACTGTAATTGTTTTGTCACTGTTGTGGTAATAAGTGTTGCTGTCAAAATATATTTTATATATATATATATATATATATATACACACACACCTATATAAACTTTATATATACAGTGGGATGCAAAGTTTAGACAACCTTGTTAATAGTCATTATTTTCCTGTATAAATGGTTGGTTTTTTCTGATAAAAAATTTTCAGTTAAATATATCATATAGGAGACACAAAAGTGATATTTGAAGTGGGAAAAGAAGTTTATTGGATTTACAGAAAGTGTGCTATTGTTCAAACAAAATCAGGCAGGTGCATAAATTTGGGCACCACAAAAAATGAAATCAATATTTAGTAGATCCGCCTTTTGCGAAATTACGCCTCTAAGCCCCAAGTTCCAATGAGAGTCTGGATTGTGGCTGGGTATTTTGGACCATTCCTTTTTAAAAAAAACATCTTAGTTCATTCAGGTTTGTGGCCCAAGCATGGACGCTCTCTTTAACTCACACCACGTTTTAAATTGGTCTGGGCATAGGGGCCCACAGAGCGTTACTTTTTCCCCTCTGCATGAATGCCTTGGGGTTTTACGTGTTTTGGGTAATTCTTGTTTAATCCCCCCCGGGCAGCCATTTTGTCACTGATTCCGGACTTGGTTCCCAAAATCTGCTGATACTGGGGAAATCCATCTCCCTAAACGACAAGATTCCCATCCTGCACTGGCCACAACCCCCGCATGTGGAACCACCCCCAATTTTCTTAGGTAGCAGGTGTTTTTTTTGGAATGCTTGTTGTTTTCCCCCGCTCCCCCCTTTTTAAAATAACCCTTTTTTTTTACTAATTTTAAAATAAAACGGTTGCCGGGGCGGCATACCCAAGGGGCCCCTTTTCTGTGGGGGAAAAACTTCCTCTGCATCACTTTCCAAAAGCATCCCCGGAAGCCCCCGGAATGTTGAGCGATCCCGTATATCTCCCAAGATGATTTTGGGTTTTTGCGGTCTTTGGGTTGCTCTGACTTTCTCACCATTAAAAAAACCTTCTTCTACCCAAAATCTTTCTTGGTCTGCCCCAGCCTTTAAACGAACTGAGCCGTTCTTCCATTTCCTCAATATTTTTTAATTTTGGAAACAGACAGCAAATCTCTGGGACGCTTTCTGTATCCCCCCTAAACCGATGATGCAGTCTTTGTCTTGGTCATTTGAGGTTGTTTGTAATGTTCTACTCTTCGGGAAAATTAAAGGAGGAAAATTTAAAGCCCTCTTAATCTTTTTCTCATTATGGGTTCACCGATGTAGGTCATGGGTACTGACCTTCCAAAAATTTGAGTTCCCAAAAATTTGTTCTAAAAATTTTTTGGGAAACAATAAAATGAACTTAAATTTATGCACCTCCGTTTTGTTTCAAATTGACACTTTTTTTAAATGCAATAAACTTCTTTCCTTCTCAAATATCACTGTTGTGTCTCTATATGATATATTTAACTGCTTTTTTTGTAATATCGATTAAATTCTGAATTTCAACCACTTAGCTCCCTGAACACGGGGTTTTCGGCAATGTCAGTAAAAATATACTCAGCCTCCATCGGTTTTAAAAGGGTCTATTTCAGTTTCCTTTCTCTTTGGCATCGTGTGGGGTAGCTTTCTAAATTGCAGCATCATAGCTAGACTTGATTAGGGAGTGTTGGCAAGGCACTGAGCCATTATGGGATCTGTGTTTTTGTGTTCCAAGGGTTTATCCCCGGACCATTAATAACAATAATATATAAAATGATCTCGGGCGGATATAATTGGGCGGATTGCCTGCGGGGGTTGAGTTTGACACATGGGACTAAAAAAAAACTTGAAAAAAATATTTATTAAATTGATCAGCCCAATTCAGATCGAGTTGTGTCACCGGCGTATCGGAGCGTCTTTTGTGGTTTAAAACCTCGTCCCCAATAATCCCCCCCTCTCTTTCTTTTTACCTTCATCAATGAATAAATGGTATCTTTTCCAAAACAATCGTGATGGCGAATAAAATTCTTATTTATAAAGCCAATTTGGGGATCTGTCTTTCCCCATTAACGCTTTTTTTTTTCCCCCCCTCAAAACCAAAAAAGGGGTGAGAGGGGAAAATAAATCGGGAAGTCGTGTACCTCATCACCCCCCCTTGGGGAAGAACCTCGGACTGTTTATGGGGAAACCCCCTCCTTCTTCCCGCTGGTGGTTTTCTATTTGCGGGGATGGGCGGGAAGTAGTGGTTAAAAAATTATGAAAAGGGGAAAATTTAAAAAAGTAACATATTGTCAATATCGTAATTGTTTTGAGTGTTATGATTGTTCTATCATCAAGGTTTGATTATCATTATTTCTTTCAATCAGGTTCGTATTTGTAGGATTTGTTGTGTTCCGCGTTACATTCCGTGTTTGTCAATCGTTGTAAAAGATAACAGGTTTCATTCTTGATTCGTTTCTTACTGCATCAATAAAGCTAGTCTTCCTCTTTATCTGAGGCGTGACACACTGCATGCATGGGTTTTTTTACACTGTCTTCCTTTAGCGGGACATTGACTTTTCCACCCACGGCTGTATTTAATGTTAGCTAAGACCGGCACTTAAAGTTTCTCTCGCAGTTTAGCTGAGTTTGTGCCAAACACTGCCTGACCATCTCATCTTCCTCTGCATAAGCACAGTCCTTCACCGTGAATATTTAGCGGCAGTGTTTCTATTGGATTGCGCTGGCGGACAGCCTTATATGGGCAGGCACTAAATTACGTGGGGCGTAACTCCGCCTCCTCAGACGTGAACAGAAGTCTATTATAGTATATGGGCAAAAAAATAGGTTCAGTTATGGCATTCGGCGTAGAATTTCGAAATGAAACCTGCCCAACTTTTGTAAGTAAGCTGTAAGTAATGAGCCTGCCAAATTTCAGCCTTCTACCTACACTGAGTGAGAGTGAGTGAGTGAGTGAGTGGTGGTGAGTGAGTGGTGCGTCGCGTCGGTCGATGGCCTTTTAAGGTATAGATATGTATCATCTCTTAGAAGAGACAAGCGGAATGCATATGTCTCTTTGTATACCAATTGGTATGGGATTTATAAAAGTGTTAATATTAGTGATGAATCTGTTTTAATGACAAATCAATGCATTTTATTAATGTAAATGTCTGAAATTTGACAGAGCATCAGAGGAATACACACACATATGCAGACACACAACGTTACTAGTAGTAGTTTGCCATATCATTTTCCCAATTTAAACCGATCTAGATTTCTGTCATTTATTCTCTGAGAAATCATTTGGCTTTTTGCTGTTTCTTTTGAGTTATCTTCTAGCAGGTGTGAGGAAGTAACAGTCAGTGACTTTACACAAGCAGATCTATGTTGTTATACACATCTAAAAATAATTTGGCTTGTAATCCATTTTTGATAATGGTGCATTTTTTTGTCCATTACTGTTGTCATTCGTTGAATTTTAGCTATTTGTTTCAGCGGGTGTCAATTTGGCACTTTCTGCCATAAAGGACCTCTGAAATGATATCATTTCAACTTGATTTATACCTTTGTTATCAGATTGGTACAGGGCTGATACTGGTTGGCAGTTAAACCACTTTCTGGAATATAGTTTGGGTTAGCTGCATCTGGATGTTTGCATCCTTTTAGATCTGCTGTCTTAACAGGCCATGTGTGCCACTAAAAAGCCTAGAAAAATGAACAATTTCCTCTTTGTCCTTCAGCACTATTTCAGCAAATTTTAAAAAATACTGTTATCTGATTAAACACTGAAAATTCTGAGAGTAAATACAAATTCTCATATAAATATCTTGCCTAATTAAAACAATCAAGGTTATCTTTTTTGTAAATAATTAACATTAAATTACAAGTGCAAAAATTATTTCAAGGCTTTATTTAGTACTTACAGTATCTGAAATTATAAAATTATACTTCTTCATTGTGTTATAAATCAGTTTTCACAGATTCAGAGTGCTCATAATTTTGCCTATTCTCATCATCATTTTGTGTATTTTTTCTAATAAGCTTCATATGCTTAGTTAATTTTCTCTTTACTTCAGAAAAATATGAATTTAAAGGCCCACCATTATCTATTGTCCTTCAAGAAAAGTCACAGAACGGGTTTTCCCAGAGAACTGCTAAAATTGGGAATACATTCTGCTGTTACCATGCTGGTATGGGGATTCGAGCTAAAAGAGAAACTCACCACAGATTCATGAGAGATGAAATTCAGGTAAGCAATCTAATGTAAAAGATTTAGAATCTGTGGATGAAGTCATCCTTTATACCACATTTCTTAAAGTTTTATTTACTTAAAGCAATGAACATATATTTGTTGTCATAATTACTTTAAATTAGTTAAAAACATGTACTTCATAGTTATATGGTTCTTACTCTTCAGACTTTCAAACATTTCTTTTGCTGCTGTCTTGTGATATCCGCTTTTTTAATTGTATGTTTTTGTGTGTTGTAGCCAATTGCTTTTGGCATGGGAATAAACAAAGCAGATATTCAAAGTCATTCACTATGGACCCAAAGAGATGGAAGCTATACCAAGAAATTGGCAAAGGGGGTAGAGATGGTTTGCCAAGTGCATGCCATGTTGTTTGGACATCTGGAGATATGGCTATTAACAGGTAACTTTCTCACACTGAAACTTTTTAAAATTTTTTTCATGAATAATTATGAACTGTATTATTTATTACTAGATAAAATCAACATGATCATTTTTCTGTTAACTATATCATAGTTTATGAGACAAAAGTCACTTATTAGCATATAGTTGGGTCTTGAAACCCCAAAAATTTATCATATAATCAGAACCTAACTACTTTCAAAAATCAATACTTATTATTTTTACACATCTTTTCCTCCTCCCAAACACGCATCAGTTTCTCAGAAAACACTGAAGTTTGTTGCAGTTTCTTCCCCCACTTCTTGACTTTTATTTAAAAAAGCTTCATATTTTCTTCTGATCAAACACTCCATAGTAGATAAGGGATGCTCTTATGATAAAAGTGTATGAGGGTGTGAGATACAAAAACACAAATCAGTCAAACGTTGCTTTTGTATTTCCATTGGTCACGTGGCACAATCTAGAAAAAAGGCGTTGCTCTGCGTTACTCACCAGGTGGGGTTAGCATTCGTAATCTCTTGGACCAATATACGAGTTTTCCCATTCGACTTATTGACATACATTATAAAAAACCAGAAGTTTTATGGTAAAATCAAGCCCCGACTAATCCGTGGGAGAACTTATCTGCGAGTATATGCGGTATGTTGTTTGAAAATTAAATAAATAATTTGAATTAAATGTATTTAAAACACAACCATAAAGGCAAAAACAACCTCCCTCACAACTTCCACACATATCCCAACCAACCCCAAACAATACCAACATGAGCTAAGGGGGGTACTGATAAACAATAACAATAATTCTTTACATTTATAGAGTGCTTTTCCATTACTGAAAGTACTTTGCAAACTCTTCAGGAAGCTGCAGTGGCACTGTTTACAACTCACAATACCAGTGGTGAAATATGATGAAAAAGCATCATGCTAAAAGTTTTTTTTTGAGAGGAGGGACTGAGAGGAACTGATGGTAAGAAAAGGAAAAACAAAATACAAAATTTTCCAAAGAAAATCGCACCGCACACTCTGGACCTCAGAATGGAAGAAATTCTTCTTAATGAACGTCCCAGGAAAAATAAAAAACAGTGACAACTCTGTGAATTGGTTAATGCCCCCCAGGTTGGACTTGAACCCCAAACGCATCTCTAGAGTCCGAAAAAAGCTGTCCCATATAGTCCCATTCAACTTTACGGGGCTTAGAGGATCTCAGAGGGAAAAAAATAACGAAAATCTTTGTCCAGGTGTCAAAACTTTAACATCCCCAAGAAATCTTCAGGCAGGGGTCCCCTTTTGGGGGTTTAAATAAGCACAAAATAAAAGTCTTGGTAATGTAGTTTTTTATTTTTTTAAAAAAAAGAAAAATTTTAAATCATGTTTTGTTTGCCATTCTGTATGTGGTGGTTGATGATGAAAAATTTTTAATGTTTTGGGGTAGGGTGGGAAACTAATAAATGTGAGTTGATATATCTAACAATACATTTTTCAAAAACTTTTCATTTAACTGACTTTTAATGTTTGTGGGGGTCATCAATGTATAGTCTCTAAGAAAGAGATTTTTTTTTTTTCAAAAAAAACCCTGTGCACTTTCTGTTAAAAAGTGTGCTTCCCTTGTCAAACCCCTGTTTCAAAAAAATTTTGTGCCTTGTTTTTTAAAATTTCTTGATTTAAAAACCCCAAATTTTTGATTTAAAAAAAGAAAAAACCCCTTTCTGCTTTAAATCGAAAAAATTGATATTTGCACTCTTTCCATTGTTTCCCTTATTTATTATAGCTTCATAAACTTTCCATTTTTTTTAAGGGTTTTTTAAAATGAAGAGCCCCCGTTTTTTTTTTTTGGTTTTGTTTCAAATCCCCTTTTTTCTTGATTCGGTACATATAAAAGGTTGTTTTTAGAATGGGGAAAAAACGGAAAAGGCACCCCCCTAAAAAA
>NW_024385291.1:0-2500 GCF_016835505.1 Polypterus senegalus
CTGTCAAATATGGTGGCGGCAGCATCATGCTCTGGGGGTGCTTCTCTTCAGCAGGGACAGGGAAGCTGGTCAGAGTTGATGGGAAGATGGATGTAGCCAAATACAGGGCAATCTTGGAAGAAAACCTCTTGGAGTCTGCAAAAGACTTGAGACTGGGGCGGAGGTTCACCTTCCAACAGGACAACGAACCTAAACATAAAGCCAGGGCAACAACGGAATGGTTTAAAACAAAACATATCCATGTGTTAGAATGGCCCAGTCAAAGTCCAGATCTAAATCCAATCGAGAATCTGTGGCAAGATCTGAAAACTGCTGTTCACAAACGCTGTCCATCTAATCTGACTGAGCTGGAGCTGTTTTGCAAAGAAGAATGGGCAAGGATTTCAGTATCTAGATGTGCAAAGCTGGTAGAGACATACCCTAAAAGACTGTCAGCTGTAATTGCAGCAAAAGGTGGTTCTACAAAGTATTGACTCAGGGGGCTGAATAATTACGCACACCCCACGATGCAGTTATTTATTTGTAAAAAATGTTTGGAATCATGTATGATTTTCGTTCCACTTCTCACGTGTACACCACTTTGTATAGGTCTTTCACGTGGAATTCCAATAAAATTGATTCATGTTTGTGGCTGTAATGTGACAAAATGTGGAAAAGTTCTTCCCGAGTCACATTAAAGATTCGTTCAAAACTAACGAATCGTTCAAGAACGACCCATCACTATAACGCAGTGTTACGGAAGTGACTTTGTGACGCTGCCACCAAATACTCACAGAAAAATCCACAAGTTAATACACACGCTGTCTCTAGAGTTTCTCTACACTGAATCCTCCAGGCACTACTTACAAAAGGTTACATTGACAATCGTGTTACATTATTTTTAAAATGTTTCCTTTTCTTAGCACAAGCACAGCTGAGAAGCTTCGATGCATGTGCTCCATAACGCTTTAAAAAATAACGCATTTAATCACACTTTGCAATACAAACAAAGGTGAACTTCTGTCAATGCATGATTTCCTAGTACACCGATTACATTGATCAGCGCTTCCCGATTCATTTTACCCTCGCACCCCCTTGGTTTGAGAAGAAGTATGAAAAAATATGAGGTTAACGAAGAAAAACAGATCACCAATTGAAGCTTTATGAATAATCGATTCGCCATCAATAATCGTTTTGGTAAAGCCATACTCAGTGTAATCCTCCTTCCATTTTATAATTTTTCTGCCACTAGCCATGATTAAATGAACGGTAAAAAAGTAAGAGCGAAGTGAGGGTGACTTATTCAGGCAGGCAGGCTTACAGCTCAATAGCTCAATTTGGATAGAAGTAGGTTCTATTTAGTCAGCCAGAAATATCTTTGTTAGGAATGGAAGTTGAATTTAGTCTTTAAATTTCTATGGTAAAGAAAAAGTTATGCAATGATGACTAAATTTAACTATATAAAGTCAAAAGTTTTATATATAAAGTAATTTCTGAATATATAAAGTCAAACCTTGATTATATAAAGTCACTGTAGGAATAAATAAAGTCAAAAGTTGAATATATAATGTCAGCGTCGGTATATATAAAGTCAAAACTTGTTTCTCAATATATAAAGTCAAAACTTGAATATATAAAGTAATTCCCACCTGAGTATATAAAGACAGCGTTGGAATATTTCTGAATATATAAAGTAAGCGCTGGAATATATAAAGTTAAAACTTATATATAAAAAGTCAGCGTCGGAATATACAAAGTCAGCGCTGGAATATCCATCCATTTCCCAACCCGTTGAATCACCACAGGGTCACGGGGTCTGCTGGAGCCAATCCCAGCCAACACTGGGCGCAAGGCAGGAACCAATCCTGGGCAGGGCACATGCATCATTTTCAAAACATTAACCGAACAGTGTTTTTTTAATTTATTTTTCTGAATACATTTTTGTTAACTTGCTTCAGTTCAGAGTCGTTTCAATCAATAGATTTTGGCTTTCACTTTATATATTCAGGAGTGATTTTATATACTCCGATGTTGACTTTATATAATAAGGAATGACTTTATAAATTCCGACGCTGACTTTATATATTCAGGTTTTGACTTTATATATTCTGACGCCGACTTTATATATTCTGACGCCGACTTTATATATTCACAAAATCAATGTATTTGCCTGTTTGGCACCCCATAGTACAGTGGTGTGAAAAACTATTTGCCCCCCTTCCTGATTTCTTATTCTTTTGCATGTTTGTCACACAAAATGTTTCTGATCATCAAAACGCATTTAACCATTAGTCAAATATAACACAAGTAAACACAAAATGCAGTTTTAAATGATGGTTTTTATTATTTAGGGAGAAAAAAATCCAAACCTACATGGCCCTGTGTGAAAAAGTAATTGCCCCCTTGTTCAAAAATAACCTAACTGTGGTGTATCACACCTGATTTCAATTTCCGTTGCCACCCCCAGGCCTGATTACTGCCACACCTGTTTCAATCAACAAATCACTTCAATAGGAGCTGC
>NW_024385291.1:7500-9695 GCF_016835505.1 Polypterus senegalus
ATCGGTTTGACATCCATGGTTTGTTTCAATTACGACAGTATTTGCAATATTTGTTGTGTTGAAGTGACATTTGGCATCTGTCAAGCGTTGTAAGCACACAACCGGTTTCATCGATAAAATCACATCCAGCTTTTGAGAGTTTAAACATTCATTAACATCAAAGTGTCCACTACTGAAATCGCTTCACCTGTGAATCTAAAGATGTTTAAGAGGCATTGGCGGTTGTCGAAAGGTGTAAAATATTTGGCCATTTCGGTACACTTGAAAGCGACAACCGAACAATTCAGCGCAGCCATCAACTCACATGCAGAACCATAGGTGAAGGGCTTAAGCATTTCACTCTTCTAGTGCTCCTGTGTAGTATAATTATCTCCTGTACCGTCATCAGTCCACACCTTGAACCTGTCCCAGTCATTCAATACATAAGACAGAATGTTCCTCCGGATATCAAGAGTGAGCCTGATATGGCCGTGCAATATGTAACAAAGAGAATGGAAAAGGTAGGTGGTATCTCCGGGCATGGAAACCACTCTCGGTAAGTGACAGTTCTTTGATCGAAAGAATTTCTTGAAGATGGGTTCATAAGTAACAAAGACTGTTGAAAAGTTTAATATGGCATCCGACAGTGGCATCATACTACCGAAATAAGTACACGTACATTGGTTTCAGTTAGTGGAGGGAAGCCGCCTACCAAATTTCGAGAAGATGGGGCCATAAATAAGAAAGTTCAACATGGCGGACGTTGTTGACCATTATGACCATTCGCGTAGAATTTCGAAATGAAACCTGCTTAACTTTTGTAAGTAAGCTGTAAGGAATGAGCCTTGCAAATTTCAGCCTTCTACCTACACGGGAAGTTGGAGAATTAGTGATGTTGGAAAATTCAATATGGCGGCTGACAGTGGCGTCATACCACCGAAATAAGCACATACATTGGTTTCGGTTAGCTAAGGGAAGCAAGCCACCTACCAAATTTCGTGAAGATGGGGCCGTAAATAAGAAAGTTCAACATGGCGGACGTTGTTGACCATTATGACCGTTCGTGGACAATTTCGAAATAAAACCTGCTTAATTGTTGTAAGTAAGCTGTAAGGAATGAGCCTGCCAAATTTCAGCCTTCTACCTACGGGAAGTTGGAGAATTAGTGGCGTTGGAAAGTTCAATATGGCGGCTGACAGTGGCGCCATACCACGAAATAAGTATGTACATTGGTTTGGTTAGCTTAGGGAAGCCGCCTACCAAATTTCGTGAAGATAGGGCCATGAATAAGAAAGTTCAATATGGCGGACGTTGTTGCATCAAGCTATGACCGTTACACGTAGAATTTTAAATGAAACCTGCTTAACTTTTTAAGTAAGCTGTAAGGAATGGGCCTGCCACAAATTTCAGCCTTCTACCACACACAGGAAGTTGGAGAATTAGTGACGTGTGGAAAATTCAATATGGCTGCCGACAATGGCGTCATACCACGAAATAAGACGTACATCGGTTTTGGTTAGCGCGGGAAGCCGCCTACCAAATTTCGTGAAGATGGGGCCATAAATAAGAAAATTCAACATGGCGGACGTTATCGACCATTATCGACCGGTATGACCGCTACGTAGAATTTCTAAATGAAACCTGCTTAACTTTTGTAAGTAAGCTGTAAGGAATGAGCCTGCCAAATTTCAGCCTTCTACCTACACGGGAAGTTGGAGAATTAGTGATGAGTGAGTGAGTCAGTGAGTGAGGGCTTTTCCTTTTATTAGTATATATATATATATATATATATATATATATATATATATATATATATACACTGTATATGTATATATATATATATATATATATATATATATATATATACACGAGAACAACACTCATATCAATGACAAAACAATTACATCAACAATCATGTTACGTTATTTTTAAAATTTTCCTTTTCTTTTTCATAACTTCTTTAACACACTACTTCTCCGTTTCAGTTGGATATTCTGCTAGTATATATATATATATATATTGGGAGTTATTGGGAGTAAAGTCTTGTTTATTAAGAAAAAGTTCTTCTTAAGTTTGCATATGCTGGATTTTATGTCCAAGTGTCTGTTGATGGCGTTCTCATTTGATAACCAGGATTCAGCCGGCTCTCTGGCGCTTTTATTATTGGCTTTAAATTTTACTTGTACATCGTCCCAATTAAATGTATGTCCTGCTGA
>NW_024385292.1:0-25000 GCF_016835505.1 Polypterus senegalus
TGTGGAATGCTTAACGTAATTCTTCTCAGAATGGCTTATATTTTGATTTAAAGAATTGGCTTTGTAATTTAATAAAATTTTGATCACATAAAGAACAAGAACTACCGATCTATCTGTATAATGATGTGGTTAATATGGGAGATATCACCTTAGTGAATAAGACGCAGGTAATACAATTACAAGTGTCTTACAAAGCGAGAAGGAACTTTCTCTAAAAGTCATACGTGTAGACTACAAATAGAAAATCATTCGCTTCCCGGGTTCTTCCTGTGTGGAGTTTGCGTGTTCTCCCCATGTCTGCGTGGCTTTCCTCCGGGCGCTCTGGTTTCCTCACACAGTCCAAAGACATGCAGGTTAGGTGGACTGGCGATTCTAAATTGGCCCTAGTGTGTGCTTGGTGTGTGGGTGTGTTTCTGTGTGTTGGCACCCTGCCCGGGATTGGTTCCTGCCTTGTGCCCTGTGTTGGCTGGGATTGGCTCCAGCAGACCACCATGACCTTGTGTTCAGATTCAGCGGGATGGAAAATGGATGGATGGATGGATGATAGTGGAGTCTGGCAATTATTGGAATGAGAGATAACTGAAGAGCAAAGAAGGAGTGCAGAAAGCAGTCACCACGTAGACTGAAGACCTCTAATGAGTGATGACAGCCCCTCCATTTGTGCTCTAAAGGCAATAAGATAGCATAGAAAGAAATGGTGACATGAGCATCTTTCACATAAAGAAGTCTAGAGAGTCATGTGATTTGCTTATTCACACATGTTAGGGTCAACCTGGGTCACTGATGCTCACATATGACAGTCCCAGGTAAAGTAGCTGAGATCATGAAATGTGGGTTAAAGATCTGCGCCTTCTCATATCTCTGACTAATATGCACTGTGAAGAGTGGTGCTTAAGAAACAGAAACTTGCCTGTTTTATTAAAGATTATATGAGCTAACCAATCAACATAAATGTTCTGCTAAACATTTGTAAAACTAGGAAGTATTTGTCATGTGCTGATGTACTTCTTTTCCTGTTACTGGCATTTTGTTTACTAAAAGATCAGAGTTATTTCAATGTCACTTTGAAAAAAAAACACACACAGTATTGATAGTTTATTAGAATGAAGAAGAAAAAGGATGGTGAACATAAAAACAGTAAAAAGTGAAGTTTAAAATGCTTAATGAAGAAATGTGAATTAACTCTCTTTTTCAGGGCGGCACGGTGGCGCAGTGGTAGCGCTGCTGCCTCGCAGTTAGGAGACCTGGGTTGGCTTCCCAGGTCCTCCCTGCGTGGAGTTTGCATGTTCTCCCCGTGTCTGCGTGGGTTTCCTCTGGGCACTCCGGTTTCCTCCCACAGTCCAAAGACATGCAGGTTAGGTGGATTGGCGATTCTAAATTGGCCCTAGTGTGTGCTTGGTGTGTGGGTGTGTTTGTGTGTGTCCTGCGTTGGTTTGGCACCCTGCCCGGGATTGGTTCCTGCCTTGTGCCCTGTGTTGGCTGGGATTGGCTCCAGCAGACCCTCGTGACCCTGTGTTCGGATTCAGCAGGTTGGAAAATGGATGGATGGAACTCTCTTTTTCAAAAGAAATGCATTTGTTGAATTCACTAGTCACATGTGAGTCTGTAGATGAACTGTAATTAGAAATGTGTTTGCAAACCTAAACATAGTTTTTATGTTCCCTATTGCCCTTCTAAAATCTACCAACCCACTTTAAAAAATGGTGCCAAAGTGTTCAGTAGGGAAACGATTTTATTATTCCAAAAGATCCATCCACATGAAGGTTCCAGGAAGAAGCTTGATGTATTTAAATGCATCACAGTCTCCATAAATAGCCATGAAGAGCTGATAAAAGATTCATGAAATAACAATGGATTCCTGATTTTAAATGGACTCTCGCTGCATACATTAACTCAGGCTTAAGTTCTGGTTTTCTTGATCTGTTGTATCCTTCTACAACACCTACTAGACATTAAAGATGTTTCTTTTGTCCACAAATTAGGAACCTTTCAAATGACCAAAGGACAAACTTCACATGCAGAGAAGCTTTTACAGAGTGAAATGGTTCTTCGTCAAGCAATGGCTCTACAAGAAACCACACAAACCAGTAAAGTACTTTTAAAAATGCAGTATTTAATAAATAATAACAATACTAATACATTTTATTTATATAGCACCTTTACCATGCCCAAGTCACTTACAGAATTTAAGAAAGAACGGCAAGGTATACAGTATATAGCATTGTACAATCCAGATAAATAAATAAAGAAGATTAAGAGTAAATTCATAGAAAAAGCCTAACAGACAACATAATTGATGGTTTAGCACACACACATACAGGTTACATGAGCATCTTGACAAAGAGTTAAACTGAGAGAAGTGTAGTAACGTCAAGTAGAGCTAAAACCCTTTCTTTTCAGGTGAGTTTTGAGTTGTTTTTTAAAAGAATTCATGGAGTCAGCTGACCTGATTAATTTCGGTAGGTCATTCCAGAGTTTGGGCGCTATGCAGCTGAAGGCCCTGTGATAATAAAGAGTCTTCACAAAATACAAAAAGGTTTGGGGATCGTCCCCATATATTGTCGTCCAGACAACTGAAATAAAGAAAGCGATTCAGAATGACTTTTCAGTACTAAATGAATGAATTACTGTAGAGAAGATGGCGTTTTTATAACAGAATGTATGATGGGATAGGAAATGGTTGGACGGAAGTGATTGAAGGTGGGAACACGGAACCAACGTCATCAGGACTAGACAGAAGTAATGGATCGTGGAACTGGAAGTGACATCATTGGAGTGGACCAGAATTGACGTCATTGCGGCCATTTTGAAGCTGGAAATGGAGAAGTTTATTTTTCTTCCAGTTTTCTGCAGGTAGAAAGAGATTCAGGTAAGTACCACATGATAGTCCCTTTGTCTCGCGAGATTTCACTCACCTTTAGGCTTTTTGACTGCCTCCAACTCGCACGTGTGTGAAATGACCACCCCCTCAGCCCAGACCCATCAGGTCGGGCGACCTGCACCGAGAGGTTTTGGACATGAGAGAGAGCATCTGCTTTGGCCTGCAAGGAACCCCTACGATAAGTAACACTAAAACGATACTGTTAAAGATCTAAAAACCACCTAGTGACGCGAGGATTCGACTCCTGATGAAGGGACATCCACTGTAAAGCGGCATGGTCCGTCACCAGAGTAAATTCCCGCCCCAACAGGTAGTACCTAAATGATGTGATAGCCCACTTAATCGCCAAGGCCTTGCGTTCCACCATAGCATACAGTCTCTCTGTCCAGCAGTTTCCAGCTCAGATACATAATGGGGTGTTCAGCACCTTCGACACATTGGCTCAGTACTGCGCAATCCTGTGGCCGATGCGTCGGTCTGGAGAATAAAAGGAACAGAAAAGTCAGGAGATTTCAGTAAAGGTGCTGATGTAAGGGCCAATTTTAAGTCAGGGAATGCCTTATCTATCGATTCATCCCATACCACTTTTAAAGGTGCACGTTTCTTTGTCAAATTAGATAAGGACGCAGCAATTTCAGAGAAATGTGGTACAAAACGGTGATAGTAACCAGCCAATCCCAAAAATGCTTGTATTTGCAGCTTATTTATCGGACAAGGCCAATTTATGATGGCATCAATTTTAAGACATTGTGGTTTAACGACACTACCCCCCTCTAGGTAGCCTAAATATTTGGCTTCTCTTAATCCAAAAAAACAGTTCCTTGGATTAATGCAAAGCCCTGCTGATGCCAGCGTGGAGAGTACCGTTTGCACCTGCCATACATGATCCTTCCATGTGCTGGAATAGATGACGACGTCATCTAGGTAGGCTGCACAATAGGAATATGGCATTAGGCCATAGCAGTGTGTCTACCAGACGTTGGAAAGTAGCTGGGGCCCCATGCAAACCAAACGGAAGGACCTTGTATTGCCAATGTCAACTGGGTGTACTAAATTCATTTTTGTCTTTAGCAGAATCCGTTAAGGGAATTTGCCAATACCCTTTTGTCATTTAAGGGTAGTTAGGAATTGAGCGTTTCCTAGTCGATCAAGTAGATCATCCACTCGCGGCATTAAATTTAGAGACCTGATTGAGTCGTCGAAAGTCATTACAGAACCTCCATGACCCATCGGGCTTAGAAACTAAGACAATTGGACTAGACTAAGGCCTATGGCTTTCTTCGATAACCCCTAAATCCAGCATTCATCTAATTTCCAACTCTACTTCTGCTTTCTTTGCCTCCAAGAGCCTATAGGGTCTCTCCCTGACAATCACTCCAGGGTCCGTAATAATATCGTGCGCAATCAACGCAGAATGTCCAGGTATTTCATCCACAACCTTAGGTACAGACAAGATAGCTGTATCGAGATCTTGTCGCTGTTCGGGTGACAATTCGGAACAAAAATTAAGGTTGGCACAGGACATAAAAAGTGAACTGGGCTGTCCGGAGGAGGGATCGGGTTCCCTTTCCTTCCACAGTTTCAGTAAGTTGATATGATATACTCTTTCGCTCGGTCGACGATTAGGTTGTTTAACTAAATAGTCGATGAGCCCTTTCCTTTCTTTAATTTCATAAGGTCTTTGCCAATGTACTAGCAATTTAGAATGGGAGGTTGGGACTAATATCATAACACGATCACCCGGGACAAATTCCCAAATGGTGGTGTTTCTATTATAATAACGTGACTGTGCTGCTTGGGCTTTCTCCAATTACTCCTTTAGGATAGGTCTAATCTTCTCTAGCCTATCGCGTAATTGCGCAATATATTCAAGAATATTTGAAGTAGGGTGTACCTCCTCCTCCCATCCTTCTTTTAGCATGTCCAAAAGCCCCCTGGGTTGCCTTCCAAATAATAATTCAAAAGGATAAAACCCTGTTGAGGTTTGAGGAACTTCCCGATAGGCAAACAAAATGAGAAGAAGCAACTGATCCCAGTTTCTTACGTCCTCGTTAACTACCATGCGTAACATCTGTTTTAATGTCTGATTAAAACGTTCTACCAGCCCATCAGTTTGGGTATGATAAACCAATGTTTTCAGATGATTTATCCTGAGTAATTTGGCCACTTCCCTGAACGTTTCCGAAGTGAAAGGAGTCCCTTGATCTGTTAAGACCTCCTTGGGGATCCCGACACGAGTGAAAATACCCTACCAATTCCAGTGCGATATTTTTTGAATTAGCCGAGCACAAAGGAACAGCTTCTGGAAACCAAGTGGCATAGTCTACTAGGACTAAAATATATTTGAAGCCTTTTACCAAGGGTTCTAAGGGTCCAACGAGATTGATTCCAACACGTTCAAACGGGATGTCAATAAGGTGAAGGGGAAAGAGAGGAGCTTTAGTCCGTCTTGGAATCTAGCAAAGTTGACACTTAGGACATGAAGTGCAAAATCGCCAGACCTCCTCATTAACTCCTGGCCAATAAAATCGGAGCTTTATTCTCTCCAAAGTCTTATCGGAGCCTAAATGGGCTCCCAGAAGGTGAGCATGTGCCAATTCACACACCTTTCGCCGAAAATTATGTGGGATTAACAACAAAGCTCACACTTCACCCCCTTGTTTTGCCACTCTATATAATAAGTCGTTTTGAATTACAAAGAACGGCATCAGTGGCATGGGATCTAGGGTTGTATTACCCTCGGTAGATACTACCGCATTTCTAGCATTTTTTAAAGAATCATCATTCCAAAGTTCTCTTTTGAATGATGATGGTGTTAGTAGGAATTGTGCTGTTAAATCTTGTATAGGATCTCTTTCGAGTTCAATGGGAGGGATTACTGTCTCCACGTCTTCTGCGTCAACTGTATCAGCTCTCGCAGAGGATGATGGGACATCGAAATTTTCGCATTAGGTACCCGTGTGGGTCCGTGCTACTGTGGGACACGGCGTGGAGGCAGTCAGAGCAGTATTCTCCATTACTAAGCCCAAATTCTTATTAGGTGCAGTTACGTTACTACCGCTGTTAATTTTATTCCAATCCCTTCCTAATATGACTGGAAAAGGGGATCAGGTAATACAGCCATGGTCATACTAGTTATTTTATGATTCACCAATACCCAAATCTGGCTGTTTTATAATATTTGATGTCCCCATGGATACATTTTAGACTACTTTTTATTTTAGTCCACTGTTGCAGTAATACGTAACGGGTAGCAACAATGGAAATGTTACTCCCGTAGTCAAACATCGACCTTACCTTCCTGCCATTTATAATAACCGCACCTGTATATGGAAGAGACAAAGGGTTAGTCACTGTGGCACAATATCTTTCTCCCTTTATTACTGAGCAATCCATAGGCTCGTAAGCACAGTTCCGGAAAAGATGTCCGATCTCCCCACACTTGTCATAATAGGCTTAATGTGCCAGTCCCTTCAAATGGGGAGCCAGTTGGTATGCCCATTCCGACATCAGCCAAGCCTTCCGGCTTAGCGGTATGTTCAAAAATCAAAAAGTACATTTCAATATCTTCCCATTCAGTTAAGGTGGTCAACTGAATCGGCTGTGACCGAGCCACCTCCATTCGTACACCAGCAAGAGAACGAGCCTCGGCTTCTGCCAATTGGGTCCTGGTTTCTCCTATCTGGATCTTCAGGGTCTGAAGATCGCCCATGATCATATTCAATACCGTGTTCAGGTCTTGTTCTTCTGACATGCTGAAAAAAGATCCTGCCGACTACGCCAATTGTGATAATAAAGAGTCTTCACAAAATAGAAAAAGGTTTGGTGATTGTCCCCATATATTGTCGTCCAGACAATTGAAATAAAGAGTGCAATTCAGAATGACTTTTCAGTACAAAATGAATGAATTACTGTAGACAAGATGACATTTTTATAATAGAATGTATGATGGAAGAGAAAATGGTTGGCCAGAAGTGACGATTGGAGGCAGGAACACGGAACCGACATCATCAGGAGTAGACAGAAGTAGTGGATCGTAGAACCGGAAGTGACGTCATTGGAGTGGACCGTAAGTGACGTCATCATGGCCATTTTGAAGCCGGAAATGGAGATGTTTATTTTTCTTCCAGTTTTCTGCAGGTAGAAAGAGATTCAGGTAAGTACCACGTGATAGTCCCTTGTCTCACGAGATTTCATTCACCTTTAAGCTCTTTGACTGCCTCCAACTCGCATGTGTGTGACAGCCCTGTCACCCATAGAGTGTAGATTAGTGTGGGACACAACAAGATTGCCAGAATCAGAGGACCTTAGTGGACAGACAGGCACATAGTGGTGGAGAAGTTCACTGATGTAGTTTGGCTCAAGGTCATTTAAGGCTTTGTAGGTTATTAGTAGGATTTTATATTTGATTCTATAAGACACAGGGAGCCAGTGAAGATGGAGCAGGATGGGTGTGATGTGCTCGCTGCTGCTGGTTCGAGTATGGACTCTTGCAGCCGAGTTTTGAATAAGGTGGAGCAGTGATATAAGATTAGAAGGGGCACCTTCCAGCAGCGAGTTGCAATAATCAATGCAGGATGTGATATAAGCATGGACAAGTTTCTCAGCATTAGAAAAGGAGAGTAAGGAGCGAACACGGGATATGTTACGGAAGGAAAAGTAAGAAAGTTTCTTAATGTGGTTTATGTGAGCGAAATAAGAAAGGGAGGAATCAAAAATGAGACCAAGATTCTTTGCAGTAGAGGCAGGTCTGGCCACCAAGATGGACTTGGAAAGAGCCTTATTTAATTAAGTTGCACTTTAGTCCCAATTTACAGGAGGTCAGTTTGGTTGCAATTTAATTTTAAAGAATTCTGCTCCATCCAGGTACCTGTATTAATTTCACTGAAGCAGGTTGTGAGCTGAGAATGTTCTGATGAAGTTCCACTTTTAACATTGAAATAGAGTTGAATATCATCTGCATAAAAATGATAACCCAGTCCATAGCTATGAATAATATGGCCAAGGGGAAGCATATAAATCAGAAGAGAAGAGGGCCGAGGACAGAGCCCTGAGGAACTCCTTGTGTGACTGGCACTGAGCTGGATCTGCTGTTGCCAAGACTAACAAACTTTTGCCTATCAGTCAGATAGGACTTGAACTACTGGAGGGCAGTGCCAGAGATACCCAGCATGTTCTCCATTCTGGACAGTAGAATGTCATGTCTGACAGTGTCAAATGCTGCACTGAGGTCTAACAGAATTAATATGCTGGTTTGTCCAGAATCTGCTGCCATAAGCAAATCATTGGTTACCCGTAGCAGAGCAGTTTCACAGCTGTGCTGCGCCCTGAAACCAGACTGAAAGGGTTCCATCAAATTATTAGAAGTTAAGTAATTGGTGAGTTGGGAAGCTACAACACGCTCAAGAGCTTTTGACAAGAAAGGTAAGTGGGAAATAGGGCAGAAGTTGTTAAGATTGTCAGCATCACGACCAGACTTTTTTTAACATTGGGGTTACAGAAGCGATTTTAAAAGTGAGTGGTACAGAGCCAGTGTCAAGGGATGAGTTTATTATTGTTAACAGTCAGGGATTATGGCATGAGAGCAGGATTTAAGTAGTGTGCTGGGGTTGGGGTCCAGTAGACAAGAAGTCGGCCTCATTTTACAAAGCAGGTTATTAACAAACACAGATGTGACTGGTGAGAACTTAGAAAAGGAACTGGATGGAGTGGGAAAACAGGGAGAGATATAAACAGATGATGTATTTATGTTAGTTGAATTATTTAGATCTTTAATTTTGTTACGGAAAAAGTGGAAAAATTCCTCACAGACTTCAGTAGAAGAGGTAGTTGGGCCAGATGCGGGTTCGGTTAGTTTATTAACTACAGAAAACAAAACCCTTGGATTATCGTGGCCACTTTCTATTATTCTGCCATAATGTGTGTTCTTGGCAGCAGTTAGTGCTTCTCTGTAAGCTCTTTGGTGGTCAGAGAAAGCCTGGATGTGCATGGTGAGGCCAGACTTACGTGACATTCTCTCAAGGCGCCGGCCAGTTGCTTTCATAGATCGCAATTCTGAATTATACCAAGGAGCTGAAGACTTAAAGGAAACCTCCTTATGTTTTAAAGGAGCTGTCTTATCTAATGCTGAATGAAGGGCTCAGTTATAGTGATTGGCAAGAATATCTAGTATTGATGGAATAGGTGAAGACAGTAAAAGATCAAAAATGGATCCAGAAAGGATAGAAGGACAGATATTCTTAAGGTTTCAATAAGAAATTTGATGTTTACAGGTAAGAGGAGGGAGAGGCAATGAGACAGTGAAAAGTAGTGCTTTATGGTCAGAGAGTCCCAAATCAGTGCTGTAAGTGTTGGCAACAGATAGTCCAGAAGCACAGATCAGATCCAATATATGACCACTAGAGTTGGTGGGAAAATCAACAGGTTGTGTCAAGTCAAAACAGTCCAATAAGGATAGGATTTCATTTCTCAGTTTAGATGTAGTAATGTCATTATGGATGTTGAAATCACCAAGAAGGATAATTCTCTGAGAATAAGAGCTTAAGTGGGTTAAAAGTTCAATCAGAACAGATAAGAAGGATGTGTTGTATTTTGGAGGACGATAAAGAACAATGAGAGAGTTGGGACCTGAGTCCGTTATTAGTTTAAGAGCCAGGCAGTCAAAAGACAATGGATAGTCAATTGGGATTCGTTTGATGTTTAAATCTACTCTGACAATTACTGCAAGTCCACCGCCTTGTCTTGAGCTGCGAGGCTCTGTGTGGAAAGTGAATCCAGGTGGTGTATCCTCAGTGAGAGACGTAAATTCATTTGGCTTTTGCTAAGTCTCCATTAAACACAGTATATCAAGTTTGGTGTCAGTAATGAATTCTGACAGCACCAATGTTTTATTATTAAGAGATCTCAAATTACACAATGCAGTATTAGTTAATAAAGGTTTTTTTTTAAAAGAGCTGTGATTGGAGTTTATTTTCACATAATGTAAATTTGGCACACTGGCACTTCTGTTTCCAGGGCCATGAGAAGGATGGCGTATTCCTGAGCAAATGCCGCTGGTGGTCTTTTCATTCGCAGCCCGGCGGTGGTGACAACCTGACCCATGATGTACATAATTTGGGTGCCGCAAAATAACGGTGTCTTTTAGGATGTTCCAGTCAGACCATTTGCTCTGGACAAACTGTTTAATAAGAAGGAGTTTGTCATGAGAGTATTTTAGCATGATGCTGAGCAATACTTATCTGATAGCAGTGGAGACGCAGCACAGCAAAGCAGAGCCAGTAGGACAAGTGGGTGTGGAAGTGTAAATGAGCAGAAGATATCCATGTAAATATATTGGAGGTATTGAACAGAGTTTTGAAAGATTTTGGGTCACTCAGATATTGGTCATTAAGAGCACATTCACTGGTTTAGCTGTTTACCTTTAAGGATGAATGACAGGATTGTATTTGAGGTAGTGTCAGTCAGTCAGTCATTGTCCAACCCGCTATATCCTAACACAGGGTGACGGGGGTGTGCTGGAGCCAATCCCAGCCAGTACAGGGAGCAAGGCAGGAACAAACCCCGGGCAGGGCGCCAGCCCACCACAGGGCACACACACACACCCACACACCAAGCACAATTTAGCCAAAGCACCTAACCTGCATGTCTTTGGACTGTGGGAGGAAACAGGAGCACCCAGAGGAAATCCACGCAGACACGGGGAGAACATGCAAACTCCACACAGGGAGGACCTGGGATGTGAACCCAGGTCTGCTTACTGTGAGGCAGCAGCACTACCACTGCGTCATTGTTTTCCCTTGATTCTGAAATTCTTTCTTTCTTTCTTTCTTTCTTTCCTTCTTTCTTTCTTTCTTTCTTTCTTTCTTTCTTTCTTTCTTTCTTTCTTTCTTTCTTTCTTTCTGTCTGTCTCAAAGACATTCAAACTAATCTAGCTGGTGTGTCTGTATGCTCTGCAGTGCAATGTTTTGGCTCCTGACTTATGCTCAGTGCTGCGAGGTTTGGCTCAAACTCCCTGCCAGCACTGAGCTTTACACCATGGTGTTCAGAAAATAGCCTCAGTTCATAATTATTATTATTATTATTATAGATATATGTGCTATGCTGATTAACACGTTTAAACTACCCCCTACACATGACAATAATGGCCCTATATGAACCTATAAAATGAATATAGAACGTGTCCTACCAAATCCCAAAGGCATGTTAGCTTAATATTCAAACTGGCAACAAAGACTGCAATCTTTTTTTTATTTTTGTAAAGAATTTATTTTGCTAATGCGCAGTGGGGTTAGTTTCAATTACCACAATATCTGCCTTTAAGTTTCGCTTTTCATTTTGGACGCAAAAGGAAGAAACGACAAGTTTGATGCGAGACGGTTTTCTGTAAAAGAACCACATCCCCGACCCACCTCTGCCACAGCTTCAGAAGACAGCCATGGGGTAAGTGCGCTATCTGAATCTGCATGCATACAGTACGTAGAGCGATATTTGAGGAGCAGTTATAGAAAAGCCGTGCATTTTGACAGATCTGCAGAAGTCGTTTTGCCTTTAAAATGTAGCCGTATATATTGTGTATATAATATAGGAATAGTGTCTAAGTAGTGGTTACTGTCGAAGCTTAAGCCATCCAATGCAATGTATTTAGCTAGTGAACTGTTACAGTTTTGTGTGGTGTAGATAAAGTACGTACAGTGGTGTGAAAAACTATTTGCCCCCTTCCTGATTTCTTATTCTTTTGCATGTTTGTCACACAAAATGTTTCTGATCATCAAACACATTTAACCATTAGTCAAATATAACACAAGTAAACACAAAATGCAGTTTTTAAATGATGCTTTTTATTATTTAGAGAGAAAAAAAAATCCAAACCTACATGGCCCTGTGTGAAAAAGTAATTGCCCCCTGAACCTAATAACTGGTTGGGCCACCATTAGCAGCAATAACTGCAATCAAGCGTTTGCGATAACTTGCAATGAGTCTTTTACAGCGCTCTGGAGGAATTTTGGCCCACTCATCTTTGCAGAATTGTTGTAATTCAGCTTTATTTGAGGGTTTTCTAGCATGAACCGCCTTTTTAAGGTCATGCCATAGCATCTCAATTTCATTCAGGTCAGGACTTTGACTAGGCCACTCCAAAGTCTTCATTTTGTTTTTCTTCAGCCATTCAGAGGTGGATTTGCTGGTGTGTTTTGGGTCATTGTCCTGTTGCAGCACCCAAGATCGCTTCAGCTTGAGTTGTGAACAGATGGCGGACATTCTCCTTCAGGATTTTTTGGTAGACAGTAGAATTCATGGTTCCATCTATCACAGCAAGCCTTCCAGGTCCTGAAGCAGCAAAACAACCCCAGACCATCACACTACCACCACCATATTTTACTGTTGGTATGATGTTCTTTTCTGAAATGCTGTGTTCCTTTTACGCCAGATGTAACGGGACATTTGCCTTCCAAAAAGTTCAACTTTTGTCTCATCAGTCCACAAGGTGTTTTCCCAAAAGTCTTGGCAATCATTGAGATGTTTCTTAGCAAAATTGAGACGAGCCCTAATGTTCTTTTTGCTTAACAGTGGTTTGCGTCTTGGAAATCTGCCATGCAGGCTGTTTTTGCCCAGTCTCTTTCTTATGGTGGAGTCGTGAACACTGACCTTAATTGAGGCAAGTGAGGCCTGCAGTTCTTTAGACGTTGTCCTGGGGTCTTTTGTGACCTCTCGGATGAGTCGTCTTTGTGCTCTTGGGGTAATTTTGGTCGGCCGGCCACTCCTGGGAAGGTTCACCACCGTTCCATGTTTTGCCATTTGTGCATAATGGCTCTCACTGTGGTTCGCTGGAGTCCCAAAGCTTTAGAAATGGCTTTATAACCTTTACCAGACTGATAGATCTCAATTACTTCTGTTCTCATTTGTTCCTGAATTTCTTTGGATCTTGGCATGATGTCTAGCTTTTGAGGTGCTTTTGGTCTACTTCTCTGTGTCAGGCAGCTCCTATTTAAGTGATTTCTTGATTGAAACAGGTGTGGCAGTAATCAGGCCTGGGGGTGGCTACGGAAATTGAACTCAGGTGTGATACACCACAGTTAGCTTAATTTTTAACAAGGGGGCAATTACTTTTTCACACAGGGCCATGTAGATTTGGATTTTTTTTCTCCCTAAATAATAAAACCCATCATTTAAAAACTGCATTTTGTGATTACTTGTGTTATATTTGACTAATGGTTAAATGTGTTTGATGATCAGAAACATTTTGTGTGACAAACATGCAAAAGAATAAGAAATCAGGAAGGGGGCAAATAGTTTTTCACACCACTGTATGTGAGAAGATAATGCATTGTCGTAAATACGCTTACAGAAGTTACCCCACACTGAATACCTTGCCCTAGTGATGCATATGGAGGTAAAGTTAACTTGAATATCAAGCAACCCACTTAATTGAACTAAAACCGCAGGGGTCCGAGCATAGGCAGCCTCAGACGCCGTCCAACGCAGAGTCACTAAAAGGTATGGAAACAGCAGTCCACCTCCTTGACGAGCCGGGCTGAAGTAACACTCACTTTTTCGAACATGTAGTAGAAAAAGAGGTGCAAACCGATGGAGCCCACGAAAGTCCTAAATACAACAGGAGGCGAAGTTCAAGCGGCTTCAGGGGTGGGCGATCCATGCCAACACCAAGACCAGCAATGCAGTTGCACATTAGTTACGATGTCGCTTGCGGAGCTGGATTGCTTACTCTGCCTGACGATTTGAAAGTCATCTTTTGGTTACCTTCGGTTGCCATGGAAACCGCGTTACATAACAGCGTAAGAGAATGGCAGTGTGTGGCGAGTGACTTATTATGCTTGCCTCAGGGGTGGAGGAAGCACATAATTTACTTAAGTAAAAGTTTAAATAAACGATCAAAAATGAATTCTAGCAAATGTTGAAGTATCGCATTGATCTTTCAACTTAAATAAAAGTTTAAGGAAGTACTTGTTTGAACGAATCACTAAAGTATGAAAACAAAAGTACTAGTCGAAAGTATTCCCAGATTCAACAGTAAAATATGGCGTATGGTGTGCCTACTTAATGTAAATTGTGTTAAATGTAAAGATAGTACAGGTTATGAAATTGTATATATATTTAGTAATAGTGCAGTAAAGTTGCGCACCCACCACACGCCGGAATACGGGGATTGGGACTCGAGTGCAGCTGTGGACCTCAGCTACAAAGCCAATCCTGCCACCAACCCCAAAGTTTATCGTGCAATTTGGAGGACCTGCTTGCAGGGGTGGATGCTGATTAACATCATACCTGTATTAATGCTCCCGTTAGAGGTTGCCACAGCGGATCACCCAAAATTGTTGTCCGCATATTGATTCGGCAAAATCTTACACCGGATGCCCTATCTGGCGTAACCCTCCCCATTTATCCGTGCTTGGCACGAAGAAACACACTGGTTTGTGCATCCCCTGTGACTGGGTTACCCGTATCAATTACATATGTTCATAAATTGGAAATGTAAAAAATAATTAAAACATTCTATTATGATAATGTAGATCCAAATAGAACGCATCAGACGCGCGCTACTTTCACTTGCGCTATAGGCGGAGTGGTGGCTCTGCGGCTGGGGATCTGCACTGGCATTTGAAAGGTTGCCCGTTCGAATCCCGAAAATGCCAACTCTGTTCTGCTTAGCGCTTTGAGTAGTGAGAATAGCGCTGTATAAATGCGAAGAATTATTTGCGCTACGTCTAAACGAGAGAGGCTGACAGTACAACGCATACGCTTAAACTTCTTCACTTAAGGTCCCATACTGGTGCTCAATGAGGCGATTATCATCCTAGTGACAATACAGTCAAAGAAGCTGTTTTTCCTTTGAAGTATATTTTCTCAAATGAGTAACGCATTGTTAAGAAAATAATACTTTGTTTATCCGTATTTCAAAGTTGTAGATTCAGAGCAGGGTCATAGGGCATCTGAAGCCTATACGAGCAACCTTATGGTGCAAGGCAGGAACGATCACTGGACAGTAAACGACTAAGAACATGAATTTTCTATGATATCTCTTTTTTTCTTGTGTTCCTATATTAAAACATTTCAAATGTGATTGCCTCATCCTAAATTTTGCATATGTGAGAGAGAAGAATTAAAGAAATAAAGAGGTATTTTTAATAATATTGTAATATCTATAGAAGATATAAAATGCTAAGTTCACTGAAAAAATGTGACAAATTTCCATCAAACTGTAGCAAATATATTTTTGGTCTTCACTGACTTATACAATTTAAGAAAGATAGTCATAAAACTCATGATACTTCAGAAAGACAGGTCATACTTAACATGGCTTGTATTCAATAACTTTAAAATGTTGGAAGATGTTAATTTCATTACTGCTTCTCCATTAAAAGAAGAATTTGAGTCCATTTCATAAGATTTACATGTTTCTATTGTATGACAAATGTCCATTAAAGTGCACTGTGAATTCCTAATATACATATTTTTCTCTGATTAAAAAAAGATGTAATATCTTTGAATCAATTTACACTAATTATGCCACACATTTTCATTTAATCAATAATATACAAACAGTCATACATATGGAAGGCCTTGCTCCATTAGACTATTGATAGTTGAATTAAGATACAATTTTCAAATGTGGCTGGCACTTGCTGCTCTTACATCTTACATAAACATGTTTACCCAAACAACATTTATACTGTTTTGAGCACATGGTCAAATTTGGCACATTTCCAATGTACTTTCTTTTTAATTCTTCTTTTCTCAGTTCTTCATAAGAAAAAGCCATTAAATCTAAGCTGATGCAGTTAGAATGTTACTTCACATGGGGCTTGGAAAAAGAGGCTGTAGATCTCAAATCTCTTGTTCAACGATTGTTAGATTCTATACGACTGCCTATTGAGAAAGTAAGAACTTTCAATTTTTTGGCTTATGTGAAGTATTTGCAGGGATGTAATGAAGATGCACTTGCTTATCTTAAACAAGCAGAAGATTATGCGAAGAAAGACCACGAAGATGAATTTGAAAAATGGGTATTGCTTACTTATGGCAACTATGCCTGCCTGTATTATCACATGGGAGACATCAGTAAGGCTCAAGACTTCTTATCACAGATTGAAGACATCTGCAAGAATATCCCATCAGCTTCTCACTATTCTGCTCCACTTTCCATCGTGGATGGAGAGAAAGGATGGTGTTACTTCAAGTTTGCAAGGAAATACTATAAAGAAGCGATAGTTTATTTTCAGAAAGCTTCTTGAGCAAGAGCCAGAAGACCCAGAATGGAACAAAGGCTATGCAATGGCACTGTATCGTACTGAGTCCTTTGACATAATTTCAATGGAAGAATCACTTGCCTTAAAACAACTAAAGCATGCCATGGAGTTGAATCCAGAAGATGCTCATATTTTGTTCCTCCTTGGTTTAAAGCTTATATATTTGAAGCAGCGTGATGAAGGAATTAAACTCATTGAGAAAGCTCTGACTCTTGACCCAGATGAGCCGTATGTAACTCTCTATGCAGCAATGGGGTTTGAAATACTGGATGTGTCGATAAATCTGTTAAACTCCTAAAAAGGGCTTTGGAAAAGATGCCTAATTCTGCTTTTCTGCACCATCAGATTGGCCTCTGTTGCAGGAACAAAATATTCAAATTGCAAACTTGGCAAAGAAGATCTTGTATCGAGATGAGCATTCAGCATCTGGAAAAAGCACTTGAGTTGAAGCATTTCTTTTTAATGCAGAACTGGAACTAGCCAAGATGTAGGCATTGTCAAAAGACTTTCAAAAAGCTGAAGAATTGTTCCAGAAAGCATGTGAAATGCAGAATACCTGTGAAGAAGACATTGCAATGAAACATCGGAATTATGGAGATTTCCTGTTTAAATACAAACAATCTGAGGTCCTTCCAATTAAGCAGTACAAAGCAGGCTCATCATGTATAAAAGAGACACAAAACAAAAAAAGATGCCTACAGCAACTGGAAAGGCTTGCAAAGAGACATATTGGCAGGTATCCAAAAGATGGGGAAGCATATGGTCTTCTGAGCTTGGTTAATCAACATAGAAAGCAAGAAATGTTAGCAATTGAGTTCTTTGAAAAAGCTTTGCTCTATGACCTGGGAAACGAAGACTACCTAAGCGCTCTTTGTGAACTGTGGCTCAAGCTGGAATAAAAGTCATTTGATTCTGAAGGCAACGTCCTTCTGTGTGTGAAGTTAGCAAAGTCTACAATATTATTTTCATCGTATAATCATTTTGAAAACAACTGTTCAAACAAAGGAAGTT
The DNA here is from genome assembly GCF_016835505.1 of Polypterus senegalus. Taxonomy (NCBI): domain Eukaryota; kingdom Metazoa; phylum Chordata; class Cladistia; order Polypteriformes; family Polypteridae; genus Polypterus; species Polypterus senegalus. The sequence continues at coordinate 17,155 of NW_024385292.1, forward strand.
GTAGATCTAATTTAGAAAATCCATCATCCATTTGATTTACAGTAGATGCTTAGCTTTAAACATCTTTGATGCAACAAATAAGATGCTTCTCATTGCTATTAACTTTCTCAAAACTAACTGTATATTTTTTGTAATTTTTATTGGACAATTCTTAAGTAGACTGAATGCTTTCTAACCTCCATACACGCTCCATATACTGCATATAATATAACCCCGTAAAAGGAAAAGGCTGAATCAAGTGAAAGGATATCCATTATACAGTATTAAAACATGACTTTCTCTTTTTGTAGTTGCCTGTAGCTTCTTCATAAGTCCACCAGACTCAGAGTGCCTTATTTTTCAGTCAGACAACCCCTGACTCTTGGATAAAGTAAGATGAACTGAAGGGTTGACACCTGCTTCATGGCTACCACTATGGACTTCAGCAGGTTTGTTCAGACGATGGGTAGATGGATGGATGAAAGGACTGACAATTACACCATCTCTCAGCCTTCACTCACACATCAGAATAAAATAATTACACATAAAGTATCAATTAATACATAGTGTAAAACTTAAGAATGCACTCTTTAACTATTTAACTTGAACTTTTCTATGCGTTTTGTATACTTTGTGCACATTTCTTATGTAGCATTAAAGTTTGTACCCCACTTTACTTCAGCACCTTATTGTTCTGTAAGAACTGCTAAATACAATTAATATATAAGAATATTCATGAATGAGTATTGTTTTGCCTCAATTTAATAAATACTGAGAAATGAACATCTTACAGTTTAGACAAATGAAGGTGACTGGGAAGCAACCTATGCATATACAATAGATAAATAAAAATACATCTTGCTCTGCATGGGCTCCCCTGTGCCAGGGAGAATAACTGACTATAAGAGAGAGCAGTGAGCCTGATTGCTTCCCAGATTAATCAGATCTCTGAAATTCCATATCTCTCACTCTCTTTAGGTGATTTCCTTCAGTTATCTGTTATTTCTGGTAGACAGCCATGATCCACTGAATTTTATATCCAAGCTGTAAGTTCCAGGCAGTGTTGGCTGTCTTTACCCCAATCTGTTACATATTCTTAGTCCAGGTATCCAAAACAATTCCTCGATTGTGTGAATGCCACACGGGTTGGATGGACATCCCGACCAGAGAAGGGGATGGTTCCTTATCCTGAATGGAGGCTCCTAACAGGCAGATGGTCATCCTGACCAAAGAGAAAGGAAGGAGCAAGACCCAGAAGTGATGGTCGGAGGAGATGGACGGACAGCCCACCAGAAGTGAAAGGTATTGCTGGGGACTCTTTACTCTCCTGGAACATGAGATGGAAGCAGCCCATATTAGCACCCATTTGGGAACCAGTAGGGAATGCTGGGTAATGTAGTCCAGCAATACAGCCATGCTGGGGACCATGGGTGCCACAAAATGGGACTTCCGTATCACGTGGGAGTACTTCCATCAGGCAGTGTCCCTGGCAACAGAAGTACTCCAGGGTCCATAATAAATGGGACCACACTCCCTTGTCCAGGTGAGTGGCAACTGAGAGGAAGTAAAGCAACACTGGTGGAGGAGGACAGTATAGTGGTGAAAGGAGAGGTTAATTGTAGAGACAGAGAAAGGATATTTGTGCTTGTGCTTTTGTTACTTTGTGGAAGTGTGATGAAAAAACACTCCTTTATTTGAACCCGGGACTCTCTGTGCATTTGTGTTCTGGTGTCTGGGGCTCACTGACCCACCTGTGATGTCCATCACAACTGTCACATCTCTGTTTCAATGAGAATGGTTCCTGTCGCCCCAACTGGATCTAGGGTTAATGTTATAGACATTTCCAAATGGTCCATTCTAATGACAAGTCCACTGAGGTTCTAAGAGTATGCTGGGCAAATGTGTCAAGCTGGAGTTCAGAGACCATCACTCCTTGATCTATAACCTTTTTTTGCAGATGTCTGCGTTTCAGTTGAGGCCAGAAAAATGTTGCATGAGCCTGAGCCATTTTTACGAGAAAAGGAAATGTTATCCTGATACAGAGATTATGTAAATAAAAATGTAATACCTGAATTCACATATCTTTAGATAACAGAAGAGAAAAACAAATGATAAACAAAGCAAAGACTTTTTGAACCTGAGAACAAACCTACAACTTGACAACAGTGGTTTGGATTTAGAAAATATCTTGGCTTTTGTAGATTTTAGTGCTACATGAGAATTTTCATAACAGAGTTATTCAAGAGTTATAAGGAGTGAAATAAAATTCCTTGTTTCTTTAGCTGTGGTTTGTGTCCATTCCTTTGGTGGCTATGGTTTATACACAAAAGCACACACTGCAAATGTAGAGATTTTTCTTTCTGTAGAACATGGGCATTAAGTAGATTATTTCATTATAACTAAAACTATAATACAATTAAATATCTTTATTTTATTATTTTAAAAAATGTGACAGCTTTACTTCTGTTGTACTTGTTAAAAGGGTGGCACACTGGTTAGCACCTCTGTCTCACACAGAAAGCATCCTGGGTTCAAATCATATACCTGTTTGTTCTCTGTGAGGAGTCTGGATGCTGTCTTCATCTTTCATAGGACTTCCTCCCACATTCCCATAGACATGCTTGTTAAGTTAACTGGTCATTCTGAACTGGTCCATGTTGGGTGGGTGTGTGCCCTGCAATGGGCTGGCACCCTGTCTATGGTTATGCCTTTAGGATCCTATGATCTTGATTTGTATTATGTGGTTTTGAGAGTATACATGCATGTACCTGTATATATACTGTAATTATTAACTGCAGAATTTGTTCTAGGATGGTATAAGACTACATTAATTGTGGGTGCTTGAGTGTTCTGTTCAAGAAGAGCACCAATCCTGAATGGACTGCTAAATCTTCACAGGATACACACCCATGCTTACTAATATACTGGCCATTTATAATTAATGTTTTACAATGTGAGAAAAATATTTAATTAGATTAATAAAGAAAATAAGAAATGAGTCTTGCACAAACATTTGAGTGACTTAGAGATGCATTCTCATGGATGGATATGCTGGGACACATCATAAGTGAAGTATCCTGGGGTCATTGCTTGTTTTGGGTCTTTCAACATCATACATGCTCAACCAGAAAACCCAGCCGGGGTTGATGAGACCCCAACTTGTGCTCCAGCAAAGATTACCCACGGATCACCCTTCTGATCCATAACAATTTAGGAGCTCTCAATAGTCTCCATTGTGGTACTGATGGCTTTCCTCTTGCCAGCCCCAGCAATACCAAGTAGGTTGTGGACTCATTACTGAGAATGGCTAGCAAATTCCCTGCACCCTACTTCAATGGGCTTTCAGAGAACCTTCCATCCTTGACTCTGGCGCTGCTCCTGCAGCTCCTGGTATGTGGCCCACTTCTGCTTATTCACCTCTTCATTATCGTCCCCTCAGGCAAAAAAAAAAGCCTAGATCCAGCCTCGGTCAAGTTGTTCCTGTGTGGTCAGGAACCTCCAGCTGCCATTCCAATTCAACTTTTAGCAGCCACTCTGACATGGCATTGACTTGATCTGATGATGATAATGATCTGTGCTGATGATGGGGCTGTACTCTAGCTCTGACAAAGGAGATGTGCTTCCTCTGGTCACATTGTTTGCTGGGGCTAATGGCCAAAGCAGTGCTCTCCGCCAGTGCCTTCAGTGCCTGGTCATGGCGCAAACCAGTAGGCAGCTGCTGAGGATGTGCTTCCATAATTCTCTTCCTGAACAAAGAGTGCATGTTGGGGTATATCACTCTTTGAGATTTGCAAGACTGGGTAAGAAATTGTATAATAATGACATTAATAAGTTAATAGGGAATGATGAGAGTTGAGAAGTGATCAATATAAAAGGATAAGTAACCAAAAAGCAGCATGACAGAAAATATGAGAAATATCATATTATACGATTTATGCTAAAAAACACATATCACAGCCTCGATTAGTGTTAAAATGTGTTTTGATTAAACTAATTTAAAAAGACATTAATATTAAATAACACATTTACAAAATGTAATTTACATATTATACAACAGACAAAATGTTTCCTGAACCAAAATAGACTGGTTCCCTAATTATGACTCCATGTACACAAATATGACAGTGAAAATTGATTTTTAGCTGTAGTTTTAAGATATAGAGAACAACCTCTGATGGGGAACATTGTTTCTGCTACCTATGGGAAAAGTTTCCTAGGCTAAGTGAGGCAAAATATACGAGTTGGCTTTCTTTGGATCACAGATACGAGAACATCTCAAGGACTATCTCTTTGATGACAAATTCTTCATTGTGAGCAAAAGTGTGTGTGGGACTTTCAAACAAGTTTGTGCAAATTTCCTGAAAACAAGAGAATTGAAAATGAAGAGGACATTGCTGTGAAGATGGTGTCATCCTGTCAGAAGTTGGGCTGCAGCATGTCTTTGAATTCACTTTATCTACTCCCACTGGGACCTTTTTCCTGAAAACTGTGGAGTGAGAGAGTGATGAACTTGTGGAATGCTTATTGTAATTCTTCTCAGAATGGCTTATATTTCGATTTAAAGCATTGGTTTTGTAATTTAATAAAATTTTGATCACGTAAAGAATAAGAAGTACCTCTCTATCTGTATAATGATCTGGTTAGTATGGGAGATATCACCTTAGTGAATAAGATACAGGTAATACAATTACAAGTGTCTTACAAAGCGAGAAAGAACTTTCTCTAAAAGTCATACATGTAGACTACAAATAGAAAATCATATGTGATGATAGTGGAGTCTGGTAATTATTGGAATGAGAAATAACTGAAGAGCAAAGAAGGAATGCAGAAAGCACTCACCACGTAAACTGAAGACCTCTAATGAGTGATGACAGCCCCTCCATTTGTGCTCTAAAGGCAATAAGAAAGAAAAGAAAGAAATGGTGATATGAGCATCTTTCACGTAAAGAAGTCTGGAGAGTCATGTGTTAAGTATTCAGTAGGATTTGCTTATCCACACTTGTTAGGGTCAACCTGGGTCTCTAACGTTCACATATGACAGTCCCAGATAAGTAGCTGAGATCATGAAATGTGGGTTAAAGATCTGCACCTTCTCATATCTCTGACTAATATGCACTGTGAAGAGTGGTGATTAAGAAACAGAAACTTGTATGTTTTATTAAAGATTATATGAGCTAACCAATCAACATAAATGTTCTGCTATACATTTGTAAAACTAGAAAGTATTCGTCATGTGCTGATGTACTTCATTTTCTGTTACTGGCATTTTGTTTACTAGAAGATCAGAGTTATTTTAAAGTCACTTTGAAAAAAACACACACACAATATTGATAGTTTAATATGAAGAAAAAGGATGGTGAATAAAACAGTAAAAAGTTTTCAAAAGCTTAATGAAGAAATTTGAATTATCTCTCTTTTCATCTGAAAGAAATCTGTAGAATCATCACCTCTGAGTCTGTAGATAGAAATCTGTTTGTGAATATAAACATTTTTATTTTTATATTCTCTATCCCCCTTCTAATATCTAACTACCCTCTTTAAAAAGGTTTCAAAGTGTTTCTTTAGAGCAATTCAGTAGGGAAGCAATGTTTTTTTATGCCAAAAGAACCGTCCACATGAAGGTTCCAGGAAAAAGCTTGATGTGTTTAAATTCATCACAGGCTCCATAAATAGCCATGAAGGGCTGTTAACAGATTCATGAAACAACAATGGATTCCTGATTTTAAATGGACTCTCGCTGCATACAATAACTCAGGTTAAGTTCAGGTTTTCTTCATCTGTCACATCCTGCTACAACACCTACTAGACATTAAAGATTTTTCCTTTGTCCACAAATTAGGAACCTTTCAAATGTCCAAAGAACCAACTTCACGTGCAGAGAAGCCTTTACCCAATGAAATGGTTCTTCATCAAGCAATGGCTTTACAAGAAACCACACAACCCAGTAAAGTGCTTTTAAAAATGCAGTATTTACAGACAATATGTATGTAAATATTTTGGGGGTACTGAACAGAGTTTTGAAAGATTTGGGGACGCTCACTTCTTGACAATCAGAACAACGTCACTGGTGTAGCAATTTACATTTAAAGATGAATGACAGGATTGTATTTGAGGTCAATAATTTTTATTTTCCCTTGATTTTGAAATGCATTTTCTTTCTTTCTTTCTTTCTTTCTTTCTTTCTTTCTTTCTTTCTGTCTGTCTGTCTGTCTGTCTGTCTCAGATACACTCAAAATAGTCTAGCTGGTGTGTCTGTATGCTCTGCAGTGGAATGTTTTGGCTCCTGACTTATGGTCAGTGCTGCAAGGTTTGGCTCTGCCAGCACTGAGCTTTGCACAGTGGTGTTCAGAAAATAGCCTCAGTTCATGATTAATATTACTATTATAACAGCTATATGTGCTATGCTGATTAACACTTTTAAACTAACCCCTACACATGACAATAATGGCCCTATATAAACCTATAAAATTTGCCCAGCCAAATCCATCCACCCATCCATTATCCAACCCGTTATACCCTAACTACAGGGTTACGGGTTTGCTGGAGCCAATCCCAGCCAACACAGGAAACAAACCCCGGACAGGGCGCCAATTTAGAATCACCAATGCACCTAACCTGCATGTCTTTGGTAAGAAACCAGAGCAAACCCACGCAGGCACGGGGAGAACATGCAAACTCCACGCAAGGAGGTCCCCTAATTGCAAGGCAGCAGCGCTACCCACTGCGCCAATATGCCGCCCTCCTGCCAAATCCCAAAGGCAAATTAGCTTAATACTCAAACTGACCACAAAGACTGCAATCCTTTTTTTTTTAAGAAGTTATTTCGCTAATGCACAATGGGGTTAGTTTCAATCTCCAAAATATCTGCATTTAAGTTTCGTTTTTCATTTCGGACGCAAATGGAACAAACGCCAAGCTTGCAACGTGACCATTTTCTGTTAAAGAAGCACATCCCCGACCCAGCTCTGCCGCAGGACAACTTCAGACGCCAGCCATGGGGTAAGAGCTCTATCTGAATCTGTATGCATTGCAGTACGCAGAGCGACATTTGAGGAGCATTTATAGAAAAGCCGTGCATTTTGACAGATCTGCACAAATCGTTTTGCCGTGCGGAATGGTTATCGTGGCTAGCTTTTCAAATGTAGATATATTGTGTATATAATACAGGAATAGTTTCTAAGTAGTGGTTACGATCGAAGCTTAAGCCGTCTAATAATATGGATTTAGTTAGTTAACTGTCACAGATACAGTACGTATGTGAAAAGAGAATGCATTGTCGGAAATACGCTTACAGAAGCTGCCCAGCACTGAATACCTTGCCCTAGTGATTCATATGGTGGTAAAGTTAATTTGAATATCAAGCAAACCGCTTAATTGAACTAAAACCAAAGGGGGTCCGAACATATCAAGCAGCCTCAGACGCTGTCCAACGCAGAGCCACAAAATGGTATGTAAACAGCAGTCCACCGCCTTGACGAGCCGGGCTGAGGTAACCCTCACTTTTTCGGACATGTAGTAAAAATAGAGATGCAAACCGATGGAGCCCACGAAACTGGGCAAGCGTTCAAAGTCCTAAATACAACAGTAGGTGGCGAAATTCAAGCGGCGTGAGGGGTGGGAGATCAATGACAACAACAAGACCAGCAATACAGTTGCACATTAGGCACGATGTCGCTTGTGGAACTGGTTTCCTTACTCTGCTTGACGACTTTAAAGTCTTTTGATTACCTGCAGTTGCTATGGAAACCGAGTTACGTAACGTCGTAAGAGAACGACAGCGCGTGATGTGTGACTTATTATCCTTGCCTCGGCGGTGGAGGAAGCACACAATTTACTTATGTAAAAGTAGATATTTACAAAAATGAAC